>NW_020527334.1:12500-43217 GCF_003368295.1 Carassius auratus | reverse complement strand
TTATAAAATATTTTATTAAAATTGCATCTAAGAGACTTCAGTAGCACTTAAGCATCATAATGAACGAATGATCATTCAGAAAGATTTGTTCACTTGAAAGATTTGTTTGAACAAACGCGAGTAAGAGTTGTTAGATTTACTTTGAAACCATTTTCTCTCATAAATTGCTAGTACATTTCACAAACAATACAAATACACCAGTAATATTGAATCAAACATGGAAGTTTGAGGTAGAAAAACCAAAATAGTTTTTCATATAATGTGTACTTCAGTAATCAGTACAGTGTAGTAGTTAAATCTCTTGATTTTATCTGTGATCATTTCGTATCATGCAACAATTTCCCAGTTTAACATGGACAGATAAACTTCTAAGCAAGTAATAGTATTTCGCCTTAAATTGAGTGTTTTAGAGTTGCACATAGCTCCTGCAGTCACATAAAGACTCAACAGAAAGCATTTTACTCAAAGACGAGAGAGAAAGTGCCTGCCGCTCGTCCCTCTCTCTCTCTCTCTCTCTCTCTCTCTTTCTCTCTCTCTCTCTCTCTCTCTCTCTCAGAGCTGCCCGTTTAACTCGGCGTTTGAGCGAGCGGGAGGCCTTAATTAAATCCTTCACCGAGGGCTCTCGCAGAACAAGAAACAAATTAATTGTAACAAGAGGATGCACATTTGTCTCAGCTGAGGACTCCTGCGCTGCGGAGGAGAGGAAGCAGAGAGTCGTACGGCGGCTGAGAATCGCTGGAGTCACTTTTTGCAGATAATAGAAGCCACCGAGCAGGCAGTCTTGTTTTTACATGGTAATGCGATCGGATGAGGCGGCACAGGAAAGTTTGGAAATGAGTCACTGACAGCAATCACACTCCGTAATTAAATTAGAGTCTAATTAACGTCTATTAACGGGTGCGTGCGGTATTCCTGGGGATTCAGAGCCAGCAAATCCTCATAAAACCTCCCAGAGGAGATCGGATGAATCACTGGAGCTTATGAAGCATTAAACTCTCACACAAACCTGTGAACGAAGCAACCGGCACAAGCAGAAACTACTGCAGAACTCATCACCATTAGCTTACAGAGCTCTGGGTGACTGACAGTTGCTGTGTGGTTGCTAGGGTGGAGTCTAGGTGGTTGATTGGTCATTTAGGTGGAGTCGAGGTGGTTGCTATGGTGTTAAGGTGGGTTTATGTGGTTTCTAGGGGGTTTAAGTGTAATCTATATGGTTGGTAGGGAATTTAAGTGAAGTTTAGGTGGTTGCTAGGGTGTTTATGTGAACTAGGGTGTTGCTAGGGTATTTAGTTGGAGTTGAGGTGATTGTTAAGGTGATTGGGGTGTTTTGTTTGCTTGCTAGGGTGTTTAGGTGTGGTGTAATGGTTGTTAGGGTGTTCAGGTGTAGTTTAGGGGTTGCCAGGGAGTTTAAGTGAAGTCTAGAGTGGTTGCTAGGGTGTTTAGGTGAATTAGGTGGTTGCTAGGATGTTTAGGTGAACTAGGTGGTTTCTATGGTGTTTAGTTGGAGTTGAGGTGGTTGCTAAGGTGATTAAGGGGGTTTATGTTGTTGTTAGGGTGTTAAGGTGGGTTTATGTGGTTTCTAGGGGTTTAAGTGTAATCTATATGGTTGGTAGGGAATTTAAGTGAAGTTTAGGTGGTTGCTAGGGTGTTTATGTGAACTAGGGTGTTGCTAGGGTATTTAGTTGGAGTTGAGGTGGTTGTTAAGGTGATTGGGGTGTTTTGTTTGCTTGCTAGGGTGTTTAGGTGTGGTGTAATGGTTGTTAGGGTGTTCAGGTGTAGTTTAGGGGGTTGCCAGGGAGTTTAAGTGAAGTCTAGGAAGTGGTTGCTAGGGTGTTTAGGTGAATTAGGGTGGTTGCTAGGATGTTTAGGTGAATTAGGTGGTTGCTAGGATGTTTAGGTGAATTAGGTGGTTTCTAGGGTGTTTAGTTGGAGTGAGGTGGTTGCTAAGGTTGATTAAGGGGGTTTATGTTGTTGTTAGGGTGTTTAGGTGAAGTCTAGGTGGTTTCTAGGGTGTTTATTGAACATGTAGTTGCTAGGGTATTTAGTTGGAGTGAGGTGTTGTTAAGGGCGATTGGGATGTTTTGTTTGGTTGCTAGGGTGTTTAAGAGTGGTGCAGGTGGTTGTTAGGGTGTTAGGTGAAGTCTAGGTGGTTTGCTAGGGTGTTTATTTGAACTATGTAGTGCTAGGGTATTTAGTTGGAGTTGAGGTGGTTGTTAAGGTGATTGGCGGTGTTTTGTTTGCGGTGTAGGTGGTTGTTAGGGTGTTCAGGTGTCGTTTAGGTGGTTGCCAGGGAGTTTAAGTGAAGTCTACAGTGGTTGTTAGGGTGTTTAGGTGAATTAGATTGTTGCTAGGATGTTAAGGTGAACTAGGTGGTTGCTAGGGTGTTTAGTTGGAGTTGAGGTGGTTGCTAGGTGATTAAGGGGGTTTATGTTGTTGTAAGGGTGTTTAGGTGAAGTCTAGGTGGTTGCTAGGGTGTTGGGGTCAATATGGTTGCTAATGTGATTAATTGGGGTTGTGTGGGGTAATGTTGTTATTTTTTATTATTATATTAACTTGTTTATTATATATTTTTATTTATTTATTTATGTAGTTTAGAAGTTCTTTATAACTTTAACTTTTTAAATGATTATTAATTAATGTAACTGACCCAATTTGAATTTGAGTTAGTGTTTTTTGAATTATTGTACCATGAGAATCATCCTCGAAACATTGCGTTATGAATCAGAGTGTTTGGAAATGGAAAGAAAGTGCATGTAGTAAACACAGTTGTTTTTCTGCCTCTATCTAAAGGCCAAACAAACATTTATTCCATTTGTAGAAGCCTTGAAATATTTATTTGCAGCATGTTGGGGCTCAGTGTGAGTGGCGTGTGGTTCACAGAGATCTTGTATGTGGATGTTTTAGTGCAGTAGAGGTTACAGTGCCGGCTAATAGTTTAATGGATGTTGATAATGCCATTAGTGTAGTTACACTCGCTCGGAGATGTTGTACTGGACTTCAAGGGTCTTCTTTATGATACTGATGCACGGGAAAAACATCAGACAGTTCTCGGAGGGTCACTCACTGAGTTACTCTATAGCGCCTGTTTGAATATTAATGCTGCACCATAATAAGTTAATATAAATGTTTCTGACAGATGCTCGCATTGCTGCAGTCGGCTGATGAGCAGCAGATGTTTGAGCTTTACCTGCAACAGTTTAATTAAACTGTCAACACGTTACATCTTAATATTTCCCCTCGTCATATGATCCTTCATGCCTGAAAGAGCATATTCACATAAACACACATCACATCATATTAAAATGACAAATCAAGATTTTTGCTCCATCTTTATTAAGGGCAAACCCAAAACAACATTACAAATATTTCAAAAAAAATGTTATCAAATGTTAATGTGCTGCCTTGATGTCTTTGTTTCCCTTAAGAAAGGATCACGCTGTCTGATCTGATTATGGAGTAAAACTATAAAAGCCTGATCAAGCTGTAATGCTTTAGGAATTCCAATCATACTATGAAGAAATGCTTTTCTGCCGGTTTTATTCTGCAATAACTAGTTTTACTCAAAACCTGCTGCTCCGAAATACTGCTTTGAGAAAGTTTGCATTATATATTAAATTCTATTCTACTGAATTTCTATATGTTTACTATCTATTATAATTATAAATAAATTAAATAATATTAATAAAAATTATTATTATTATTATTATATTTTTATTCAATTTAATTTCAAAACATAATTGTCAAAACAATTATATAAAGCATATAAAAATGACATAGCATAGAATTTACACAAAGCCTGCCATTTGGGACAATTTTCATTATAAGCATATAGAACTATTATAAAATAATGAAAATAATTAATAATATACAATTAGAATACATTTAAAATATATATTAATTCTACATATAAATATAAAAAATAATAAGCATATAGAAATTAGTTATAATACACTATTTCCCGCCAATAGAATTTAAGGCCTTCCACTCTGTACTGCTTTTTGGCATTATCTCTGTTTTAGTAAGTATATAGAAATGTATAAAATTTAATTAATATAATAGAATACTAATATATAACAGGAATTTATAATAATTAATACAACAACAACAATCATAATAATTCTAATTATAAATATAATAAATAATAAGCATATAATAATGAATTAGAATATGATTATGCGCTTCATGAAAGCCCCACCCCAGCCTGGCGTCGTTTCAGTATGCAACACCACAGCTGCTCCTTTAAGAGCAGAGGATGCTGGGACGTCAGTGTGTGTGAGTGAACATGTGCAGGTGACCTCTGTATCTGCAGGAAGTGTGTTTGATGGCGCGCTGACAGCTCATGTCAGGCTTCAATGCTCATCTCAATATGCCGCTCAAATCATCAGTCACACATACTAATAGAAACCTCACGCTACTGTGAGCTTAAACGCCTCAAACAAAGAGCAGCTCTTAATAGGAACGATTTAATAGAGAGTCACTTATAGTTGGACTGATGGAATCAACCATCATAGATACCTGTATGATACAATATATCATATACATCTGCATCAGCATGCTGTAAAATAGATTTAACACTGTACCGATGGAAGTGTGAGTGATGGTTGCATATGCAAACTCATGTCATGATGATAGTGTGTAAGGCCTGGTTGCTAGGGTGTAGCTGTGTGGTTGTTAAGACATTCTGATGGTTGCTAGAGTATACGAAGTGGAGTAAGAGGTTGTTCTGATAGTAGTGTTAGGATGTTTTTATTGGGTTTTTAAAGTTTTCTGGTGGTTCAGGTAGTTGCTAGGGTGTTGCTAAGGTTTTTGGTTGTTATTATGTTGTTCAGGTGGTTGCTAGGGTGTTACTATGTGGTTGATAATGAGTTTTGGTAGTGGCTAAAGTGTTTTGGAGGTTGCTAGGGTGTTGCTATGCAGTTCCTAAAGTGTTATTGTGGTTTTTTATGGTGACAGGTGGTTGCTAAGGTGTTGCTATGTGGTTGTTAAAGTGTTTGGTGGTTGTTAGGGTTTTCAGTGGGTTGCTAGATTGTTGTTATGAGGAGTTCTTGTGGTTGCTAAAAGTGTTCTGGTGGTTGCCAGGGTGTTTTAATTAGATTCCAAGAGTGATCTTGTTGTTATGGTGTCAGGGGGTTGCTAGTGTGTTGCTATGGCATTGCTATAGTGTTCCGGTGGTTGCTATGGTGTTGCTATGTACTTTCTAAAGTGTTGCTCAAGCATCTGTATAGTTTTTAGGGTGTTGCTGTGTAGCCAAGTGGTTCTAGTCATTGCTGAAGTGTTGCTAGGTGGTTGCTAGAGTGTTGGGGTGGTTGCTAGGCAGTTTCTAATGTATTCTGGTGGTTGCTAGGTGCTTGCCAAACGTTGATTCGAGAAATCATTTCTACTGTATTTGTATGGTTTAGTATGGACTGCAAGGAAGTTTTGAAGTTTCAGATCCTTCTAAACTCATCCAACCAGACCAAACTCAGACTGGTTTAACTCCCCCCACCCCCGTCCCAGCTTAATTAAGGGTGTCTGGTCTTAAGCTGGCTTTATGCTGAACAATGATAACTAGCAAAGATCTCACTCCAGTAATAAACAGCATTTCAGTCTGAAAGTCAAAAGAAAACACTTGATAATTCAAGTCAGAACATTTCCTATTTCACTTCTTCACTAATTTTACTTAGCTTGTTATTTCAACCCAGCATCTTAAAACTGAACTGGGTAAGAATTGCATGGGGGGTGCACGAGTGCAGAGACGGTAAAATTTAGCAAATAAAATCAGAGCAATTTTCCCCACTAAACGTCTTCAGCTGTTGCTGACATATCAGACCGAGCGTTCTGTAGAATTAGAGCGCTGTTCTCCGCATTAATAGAGCCACCGCTGCGTATCACCCAGAGGTGAGTGTCAGCCAAACACCCAGATTTATATCCGTAAACGAGGAACAGAGTGGCTTTTCTCTTGCTTTCTATTATGTGGCGTTGGTTGGAACTGAGTGCTTCGCTCAAGGGTATATCTGCCGCATGGCTCTCCAGGGGCCCGGGGCCATCACCGTGGCACGACGGGGGCTTTTATTTATGTATAACACCGAGAAACTTACTTGTGTTTAAAAGATCCTTTTTTCGAGGTCTATCAGCGCAGACTCTCTCTATCTACAGGGGTTCAGGTTAGACTTCAAATGGATGTGTTTACGGCCGGAAAAATGGAAAGAGAGAGAAAATGTCTCTGGTTACGTTTGAAAAAAATAAAGAGAGAAAACAGAAATGGAAAGGTCTGAGAATTGAGTCTGCAGGGACAGTGACTAAAGTAGCCCAGCGGCGTTAGATATGCATGAGCGCTGAATCATCGCCGCGCGTCGACTGAAAGCGCAGCGGGAAGGTGCTTGTGTACTTTGCGTTGTCCTTCCTTCTGTCCTAAGATGGCTGGAGGCCATTTGAAAAGAATAAAGACAGATAATCTTTATTTTTATAAACCTCAACTAAACTGAAGCTTCAACGTCTCGGTGTAAAACTGAACCTCATGGAGTTCATTGAAACGATTTGAACATGTCTGGGTCATTTGTATGAAGGAATGAAGCCTTGTACTGATCGTTTAACCCGAGAGGATTTTCTTTTTCTAAAAAATTCTAGCAAATTTTATCGAATTGGACTAAAACTTTTTTAGTTTTTCGCGATTTTTCCCCACCTTGTTACACTTGTGGTGTTCCCAGTCAAATTGGCCTACAAAAAAATGACATACATTTTTCCTAATGTTGTCCTATATTACCAAATATTGGTTTTAATCGTTTTAATCAACTTGTTTGCTTTCAATTAAAAGCAGGTTTTTTATTTATTTTTTTATTAATCATATGCCTAATTGATCTGAGCTCATGCAACTAGAGTTTTAAGCCAAAATTATCCACAAATATAGATTTTTTTTATGCTCAAATCAATGAGCCTACAATCAGTAAGTTCCAAAAAGAAATACAAAACCTGTGCTAATAATAAAAAGCATTAACAAAAAGATTAACATTTTGTGATAATATAGCATAATGAGCGATTTACAAGCAATAAAAAAAATATTGTTTCATTTTTCGACTGGGAACACCAAATTAGGTAAAGTGTTCTTATTTTCCTGATAATGAATCTCTCATCTGAAGCGATGCGTTTCCTCTCGGCTGGTGCTGTGCTCAGCATCTACTTCCTGTGTCAGGATTGATAGCGGCGTCTCTGCAGCTGCTGCTGACAATCTGTCGTTTGTCATATTCTCGTGCCCGGCAGCAGGAACCTTTTGTTTCATTTCGTTCAGAATTTCCATCTGAGTGAACATGAGGAGAGACACCGTCAACAGCGATTAGACAGTCCGTTTCTGCTGTATTTACACGATTGTGTGAGACTGAACTGAAACAACCAGTCCAAGGAGGTTCTGAGGTTCCAAATCTCTCTGAAATCATTCAACCAGACCAGCTTTAGACTGGTCTTCTTGCTTCTCCTGCATGTGCCGGTGTATTGATTGAATTCTGGATCTTCGTCAAATACAGAATTCAAATCCACTTTCCTGAGGGGTGTTTACATATGCAACACTCATGCCATTATTATAGGCTGTTGCTATGTGGTTGCTACAGTGTTCTGGTGGTTGCTAGGGATTTTCTATTTGTTGTTTAGGTGTTCTGGTGGTTGCTAAAGTGCTTGGGTGGTTACTAGGATGTTGCTATATGGTTGATAACGTTTTTAGGTGGTTGTTAGGGTGTTGCTATGTGGTTGTTAAGGTGTGTTTTGGGTGGTTGCTAAAGTGTTCTGTGGTTGTTATGCTGTTGATATGTAGTTGCTAAAGTGTTCTGATGGTTGCTAGAGTGTTTTGGTGGTTACTAGGGTGTCACTGCGTAGTTGCTACAGTGTTCTGTGGTTGCTAGGGTGTTACTATGTGGTTGATGATGTTTTTGGGTGGTTGCTAGGGTGTTGCTATATGGTTGTTAAGGTGTTCTGTAATTGCTAGAATGTTTGGGTGGTTGCTAGGATGTTTGGGTGGTTACTAGGGTGTCACTGTAGTTGCTACAATGTTCTGTGGTTGCTAGGGTGTTGCTATGTGGTTGATTATGTTTTTGGGTGGTTTCTAGGGTGTTGCTATATGGTTGTTAAGGTGTTATGTAATTGCTAGAGTGTTTGGGTGGTTGCTAGGATGTTTGGGTGGTTACTAGGGTGTCACTGTGTAGTTGCTACAATGTTCTGTGGTTGCTAGGGTGTTGCTATGTGGTTGATGATGTTTTTGGGTGGTTTCTAGGGTGTTGCTATATGGTTGTTAAGGTGTTATGTAATTGCTAGAGTGTTTGGGTGGTTGCTAGGATTTTTGGGTGGTTACTAGGGAGTCACTGTGTAGTTGCTACAGTGTTCTGTGGTTGTTATGTGGTTGGTAACGTTTTTGAGTGGTTGCTAGGGTGTTGCTGTATGGTTGTTAAGGTGTTCTGTAGTTGCTGGAGTGCTTGGGTGGTTTTTAAGGTGTTCTGTGGTTGCTAGGATGTTGATATGTGGTTGCTTGTGTGTTCTGGTAGTTGCTAGAGCATTTGCGTGGTTGCTAGGGTGTTGCTATATGGTTGTTAAGGTGTTCTGTAATTGCTAGAGTGTTTGGGTGGTTGCTAGGATGTTTGGGTGGTTACTAGGGAGTCACTGTGTAGTTGCTACAGTGTTCTGTGGTTGCTATGTGGTTGGTAACGTTTTTGGGTGGTTGCTAGGGTGTTGCTATATGGTTGTTAAGGTGTTCTGTAGTTGCTGGAGTGCTTGGGTGGTTTTTAAGGTGTTCTGTGGTTGCTAGGATGTTGATATGTGGTTGCTTGTGTGTTCTGGTAGTTGCTAGAGCATTTGCGTGGTTGCTAGGGTGTTGCTATGTGGTTGCTGTATTTAGACGATTCAGAGAAACTGTACTGAAATTAATCACAGCTTAAACCAGTCTAAGCAGGTTCTGAGGATCCAGATCCTTCTAACACAGTCCAACCAGACCAGCCTTAGTCTGGTTTTACTGGTTTTCCTGCATGATTTGGAGTCTGGATCTTTGTGCAGAACATTTTTGGGTCGTTTATCGAGCACGCACAGTAACACAATTCCATTTCTTTCCCATTTCTTCTCAGCTCGCTCTTAGTTTCATAGTAAGTCTGACATTTGCAAGGAAATAGGCTGTTCACTCCGTTGCCAAATTCCCTGTCGGCGTTTGGGAGGCATTTCAATCACCTTCCCTCCCAGGTGCATAAACGACAGCGACAGTCTCAACGTCTCAGGCTTTGTCAGGTTTCAGCGCTGAGACGCCCATGAAATAACCAGACGATGCATCCACAACACCCCATTCCTTTAAATCCTGCTTTGTAATGGAAAATATGACAATTTTGATACGCAGAGCAGTTGTAGCTCCAGTAATCCCATGTTACCAAGTGTCTGACAAAATGCAGACACAATAGCACAAAATACCGATCACATGTGAAAGTAGAAACCCACGGGTGACGAGTTTGTCAGCAGCAAAAATAGAAACCAGAATGAATATATTAGTAGCGTTTGGATCATAAACAGATTCTCTGACAGTCTCCAAACTATATATCAGGATCACTGTGTGATATATTAGTAGTATTTAAAGCAACAGTGCTACACTGTAAAAACTGTTAACCTGCAGTTGTTTAGAATATTTATCCACAAACCATTAAAGCACTGCTGTTTGTTATTTTATATTTATTTAAATCAGATTATAAATATGAACCGATATGAGATATTAGTGTGTAATGGGAGTAGTATTCACTGTTAAACTACTGTACAGATGCTCCCACAATAGACCTTTAAACTCACACATTACAGATTACACTTTAGATGACAACATCATTAAGTTTCACATGTGGCAGACGATCTGAAGCAAACAGTTAAGTGATTAGCTTCCCGTTGGGCAGAAATGTTGAGCGGCAGCAGGGAGCCGCTGCCATATGCAGCGCAACTAAATCAAGAAGATGGATTGGGAGGCATCCGCGGCGGGAAGCTTCGTTAGCTCAGGGCCGCCCGTTAACACGGGATCAGCGCTCACCTGCTGCTTCAGATCAATGTGAGGATCCAGAGAAACACAAATACATTAGTTTTAGACCCTGTGTTGATGAGTTTATGAGAGACTTTCACCCTCCGCTCATCATCAGCATAATTACAGGACACTGCAGTCATTAGCATTCATGGACATGCATTCATGGAAAATATTCATTTGTTTCCTGCATTTTTTCATTGGAAAAGTGTGTTCTCAGAGGGGAATTTGGATAAATAAATAAAAATATATTTTGCTTTTGGATCTATACTATTTATTTTACTATCTAAAACTATACTATACTATTTTACTATCTAAAGACCATTTTTGTCCTTTTTTATATATATATTATTATATCCTTATATTTTCCTTCTGAATTTTTTTTTTTTTTTTTACATACAAGCTTTTTTACAGATACGTTGAGATATGTTTGATTAAACTTTCAATGTTTTGTTGTTTTTGAACAAACCAGCCAGAATGCATTAAAAAAAAGTTATAAAGAGCTTGAAAAATAAATGTCACTTAAAAATAAATGACACTCAACTAAATCACAATAAATGTTTATTGCATCTTATTCTACTGATATATTTGCCAGTTTACTTCTATTACATAGTTTTTAACATTTATATTTATTTATTTTTAAGTGACTTTCTTTCTTTCATGAACTATGGGGAATATAATATAATATGACATAGTTTATGTGGGTCTTAAAAGGTCTAGAAGTTTCTTTTTAAATTTGTCAGGAGAGGCTTAAATTTATGAAATTATGTTATTAAATGTTACATACCCTGCCAAAAATAATGTCTTCCTTAGTATTGTCTTCCACTACAAATATCTAAACATCCTTAAATCAATAAATTTATATGAGATGGAAAATGAAAAATATGAAGTCTTGTTTTCTGAGAAATTCAACAGTCCATGCTTAAAACAAGAACAAATATCTGTTAATGGGAAATTAAAACTGGTTTTCCCTGTGAATTGTTAATTGTTCTGAGCTTTCTGAGACGTTTGTTCTTGTTTTAATCATTAACTCATTGTTATTATTTATTTAGAGAATGAGAATTCTACATTTGCACTAGAAACAAAAAGACATAAAAAAAATAATGTAACATTTTGTTAAAGTTATTTCCATAATCTACTGGTTTGGAGCAGTGCATTTCTAGCCTAAAGCATCCTTTTTTAAAAATGTAAAATATTTTGAATTAAAAAGTAGTGCGGAAAAGCTTTATTTTCAAGCTTTAGAAGACATTTCCACTTAGAGGCCACGTTGAAATATTGTGTTCCATTCAATTTACTCTTTAAATGTTCTTTACTTGGTTGCTTTGCAGAAACCCTGTAGACCAAACTGGCATTATATTTGACATTCTGAAATGATGGCTACGCCCCTGCTAGCATCATTGAGCGGCGGGACTCTGTTGTTTGCGGTGCTTTGTCTTGCCGCTGCGGTCTTTAACCCGAGTGTGTCGCTGGAGTCGTTAGCGTTTAGCGAGTGCGAATGTATCTGAACCCACTGGATATGAGGAAACGAGCTGGCTCTGTAATTGCTGTGCTACTGTCATCTTCCAGGGCTTTCTGTAGAGACTCTAATTTGTTTTTAAGTGCAGTGTGAGAATGTCAGCCTCAAGACAAATCTTTGCTGATACGAGCGTCTGAAATGTATGCCAATTTAGATGATGACAAGGCGCAGTAAATCCGAAAGCCGTTGTTTACACGGCGTCACACCAGAGATTTAGTCTCCCGATCTCTGCACTTTGAAGTGTTATTACCTCAGAAATCCCATTGTAGTAAATCAGATCAGAATAATTGGGAAAATAAATTTGCATAGAGTTGGAGTTTGAAGGAACAGGCATATCCCTTATTAGCATACAGGCAGATTCTGTTTGGATATGCTATAGAGAAAAAATACAATGTGCTTTTGTGCCTTTAAAGTATTCTTGTCCATTTCATTATTGAATACTAAAAATATATCATAATATATATTACATTCACACACATGATGTATATATATTACCCAAGAGTCAGTGTCTGTGGAGGGATTTTGCAGTGATTCTTTCTGCTTTTAAATACATACACCAGTAGGTGGCGCCAAGTGACTCTTTTTATAAATGAGTCATTTGAATCATTTATTCAAATCAATTTCACTGAAGACACTGATTCATTTGGAATCAAGTTGATGAGCCATTGAATCATTTATTTAATTGATTCATCCAAAAGCGTAATGTTCATTCAGGAACGAAACAGTCGACTGAGTCATTGAATCCTCTGTTCAACTGATTTGTTCAAATGCATCAATTAATTGAATCATTAGATTGTTCTTTCAACTGATTCATTGTGAGTTGTTATTGTTGTTATTGAACTGTTTAAAGCACTGGAAACCAAGCTGGTCTGAATATCAGTTGGTCGTTGTGTTTATTACATGCGCCCCCGTTCCTGACGAGTCCTAATTGTCGGGCATTTCTTAAGACCGCTTAATCGTGATTTCTAACGTTAATTAACAGAAATAAAATTCTGTAATGCATTTAAATATGTAACGTTTCGCCCCTCCAAATATAAGTTGAAATCATTGGAATATCACTGTTTATAGCCATTATACAATGAACTTGCTATGCTTCAATCAAGCGCGGATTTCTTTAGCTTAGAATCTCATTTAAGTGCTGTTGATTGGTCCTTGAGTTCATGTGTTTTGGCTATCATTCTCAACTCTGCAGAAGTTCGTTGTTAACAGAAACCTTTAAATTTAAAGGGGGTAATAAACTGAGAAACCAAAATCCCTTGATCTTTTGACATGAAAGAGGTCATTGTACTATAAAAAGATTTTCAGAACTGAAAACTTTCTTGTTAGTCTATAATCATATTACATTGAAGGCTTGTATTCTACTCTAGGATGTAATAGTGTCTAAACACGCCTCCGGGCAAGATCAACACCTGCCTATACATCACTGCCTGTTAAACCCCGCCCACCGATTCTACATAACTGCCTGTTAAACCCCGCCCACCGATTCTACATCACTGCCTGTTAAACCCCGCCCACCGATTCTACATAACTGCCTGTTAAACCCCGCCCACCGATTCTACATAACTGCCTGTTAAACCCCCGCCCACCGATTCTACATCACTGCCTGTTAAACCCCGCCCACCGATTCTACATCACTGCCTGTTAAACCCCGCCCACCCATTCTACATCACTGCCTGTTAAACCCCGCCCACCGATTCTACATCACTGCCTGTTAAACCCCGCCCACTGATTCTACATCACTGCCTGTTAAACCCCGCCCACCGATTCTACATCACTACCTGCTAAACCCCGCCCACCGATTCTACATCACTGCCTGTTAAACCCCGCCCACCGATTCTACATCACTGCCTGTTAAACCCCGCCCACCGATTCTACATCACTGCCTGTTAAACCCCGCCCACCGATTCTACATCACTACCTGGTAAATTTCGCCCACCAATTCTAAATGACTGCCTATTAAACCCCGCCCACCAATTCAACATCACTGCCTGTTTAGCTCCACCCACCAATTCTACATCACTGCCTGTTAAACCCCGCCCACTGATTCTACATCACTGCCTGTTAAACCCCGCCCATCAGTTCTACATCACTGCCTGTTTAGCACCACCCACAAATTCTACATCACTAGCTTTTAGCCCCGTCCACCGATTCTACGATACTACATTACATTACATTATTATTATTTTATTATTGTATATAATTTAACAGTTGCACTTTGTATTAATTTAATATAACAATGTTTTGATGTAATAAAAAATAATAATGCAGATTTGGCTGTGCTTATATATATATATAGTGTTGTGTTGGTAAGTGATCATTAAGGCCCAGAGTGTGTTGGTGTAGTTTATATTCCTGGAGCAGAGCTGCGGTCGGCTCTGAACAGCTCAGCATCCGTGAGCTGATGTAACGCCACACTTACAGTAACAATCAAGCACTTCCTGTTGCATCAGCATCATCAGGTGGAATATAGCACACTTTTCAGCAGTTTTGTTCCCATTAAAAAATAAAAATAAATAAAAGGGGTTACACAGGTTGTTAAGTTTAATTTAAGTGCATCCAAAAGCACACTTCAATTGTTGCTTCTCCAGGTGTGCAGATCATCATAAAAAAATGGTGTAGATTTACTCTGAAACTCAGAAACTGCTAGTAACTTTCACAAATAATCCCAAAGAAAATGCAAATAACAGACTGAACTAAACATTACATTTTGAAGCAGATAAACTAAAATTGTATTTTCATGTACTACAATTATCGTTGTATTATTGTATTTCATAGTTTATTTCATTACATTTTTTTTACATTATAGACGTTTGTAGAAAAGATGACCAATTTAAAAAATTAAATTTTTAGATAATTTAAGAGTTAATAAATTTGTATATAATGACAATTTATTTAATATATAAAAATTATAATATATATTGTATAAAATGTATAATATAATTTAAAAGTTATCTTTATCTAATAATTGCATTTTATATTTAGTATATGAAATATTAAATGTTTAATTAAAATAAAAATATATAGTATTTCTGGTAAAACATGCTTCAATAATCTTTCATTTACCAAAGGAAAAAAAAATTCCAAAAGGAATAAAAACCAGCTTTATCACACAAAAAAAAATAAAATAAAATAAAAATACTACTACTTTTAAAACAATAATAGCTCCAGAACTTGACTTCAATGTAAGAACTTCAGAATAATTGCTGCAGAAAGGACGGATGAGATACACGTGTGCATTACTCAAAAACCTCTCTAATGGCGAGCATCCATCTTTTTTCCATTTGTAAAAGTTCATATTGCGCTGACCTTCAGCAGATGAACGGATGAAGCAGAGAAATGGCTTCACTTTCATTTATTTATGTTTAATGTGTGGCTCAGGTCCGTCCAGGCACCGCCGCTCTGTTCTAAAGCACTTAAAGCCGAGCCGGATCCATCGAGTCGCTGCGCTGGTTTCCATTAAAGATACGATGGGCCCCGACAGACCCCTGAGACCCGAGAGGAAGCACAGATCGGTCCCCGACACACACACACACTGCTCTCAGCGTTCACAGATGGACGCATTAAAGCTCATATCAGAAGAGTTTTATCAGCGCTCGCTCGTCCAGGTGCATTGATCACGAATCCTGTAGCTTGTGCCAGGGCCAGAGCTTTGCCAGAATCTAAGTTTTAGAGCAATATTTCTATAATGTATGATAAAGTATGAGAGTGTTTTCAGTGTTACCCGAGCAGTTTTAACCCACATACACACTGATATTGCATCAGCGTCCCCTGACTGAATGTCATCATCACCAAAGCCGCTCTTAATGAAAGCTGAGGAGAGCGAGACGAGTGTTTGAGCCTGTGTCTGTCCCGAAGCCCGAGGCCATCAGTCGGTTCGGTTCGGCGTGACAGACGCTCTCAGGAGTGTCTCTGAGCGCTGCTGCTGTCTGCGGTTTAATACGATCAAAATGACCCGCTGAAGTCATGCCAGAAACACAGTCCTGGTGTCTAACCTGCTCTCGGTGCTTTCGCCTGATTTGATGAAGAGGGATAAACCAGGGCTTAAACTGAATAAAAACCTAAATAAAACTGAAATTGCGTTAGGGCTCAGTGTGACTGTGATTTAATGGAGTAAGTGCATGCAATGCATGATTTAGAATGAAGCGTGACTCTGTGTGCTTTTATGGGATTTAACATTTGAAAAATTAGGAAATTACAACAGGCATAATTGTTATTTGTAATATTTGTAGTAGTATTATAATTGATGAAATTACAATTGAAACTTATTTTGTTTAAGAATTGTCTTATGTAATAATAATAATAATGAAAGTTGTTAGTTATGTTGATGTGAATGCACAAAAGTTTCGGCTAAATTGTGCTGCTGTATTTATTTATTTATTTATTTTACTTTTATTTGGTAAAAAAAAAAAAATTGTCTTTTTATTTTATAATGAAATATAACAATGGAATTACAATAGTAATATTTCTTGTTTACTATTTTTATTTAGTAATAGTATTATTGTTAATAATATTAATAAATTAATTTGTTATAATTTGAATTCAATAATAAGATTATAATTAATTTTGTGAAGATTTGTTAAATTGTGCAGCTGGATTTATTTATTTTATTATTATTTTCTGTAAAGTAAAATTATTATCATTGTTATAATTTTTTTTTCTAATGATAATAATAATTTTTATTATTAGATTTTTTTTATCTTTCAATAGTAATATTTTTGTATATTATTTGTATTGATTGTTATTAATACAAATATTTAGTAACAATATGACAAAATAACAATGGCTAAATTGTACAGCTTTTTTTTTTTTTTACAGTTTGTTGTAAAATTCAATGATTTTTCCTCCTTAATGCTCTTTTATTTTATAGTGAAATATTACAATAGTAATGTTTCATATTCTGTTTAATGTTTTTATTGACAATTATAATACCTGTAATTAGTTAGATAGATTTACACTCACAATGCAATTTTAGCTAAATTGTGCCGTTTTTTTACAGAAAAATTCCAGTGTGATATATATTTTTTTTTTTTTTTTTTTTTTTTTTTTTTTTTACCTCTAAATCATGCAGCCATTAGATAAATACTGTGACGCGTGTCAGTGTGCAGCAGTGTGCTTGATTTCTACACCGATGCATCCAGTTTCTCCACACACAGACAGTAATTGTGTACTTGGTGAAGTGACGCAGACTTTAAAGAGCGACTGAGACTTGGGTCTGAAATGTGCTTTGTGTGTGTTCTGCTGAAGGAAACTGGCGAAGAAGCGTAAGGAGACGCTGAGCAGCACGAGGCAGGAGATGACGGTGATGGTGAACTCCATGGACAAGAGCTACGCTGAGCAGGGCACCAGCTGCGACGAGGCCATTTCATTCATGGACACACACAACCTGAACGGACGCTGTGAGTCTCTGAGCATCACACCACAGTGAACACTGTCTTCTGTACCGAGCAAACTCCACACATGTCAATACAAGTATCCTAAAGGGATTTAATGCATCTTATCTGTGACCCTAGCAATACACAACAATACACTGTATGGGTCAAAATTATACATTTCTCTTTTATGTCAAAAATCATTAGGATAACAAGTAAGTATAAGTATAAGTAAGTATAAGATTATGTTCCATGAAGATATTTTATGCGATTCCTACTGTAAATATATCAAAACTTAAATTTTGATTAGTAATATGCATTGCTAAAAACGTCATTTGAACAACTTTAAAGATGATTTTTCTCAATATTTAGATTATTTTGCTCCCTCAGATTCCAGATTTTCAAATAGTTGTATCTCAGACAAATATTGTCCTATTTATTTATTTTTTAAATGTAATAATTCCATTGTAATGCTTCAGTTAAATTGTACTAACAAAAGAGGATGTCTAATCAATTAAATTTATGAAACTTTAACCAATTCTAAATTAATTCAATAATTGTAGCTCATGATACATTTACATTTTTCGGAAATTTTGTTTTCTGTTTTAAAATTTTAAGTTTTAATTACATTTAATTCATAAAACTTTAACCATTTAACCACAATAATAGTGTCCTATGAATTTTTTGTATGTATTTATTTATGAATGATATTTGGATTCCATTTTAATGGTTTAATTGAGTTTTTGTAATCCAATCAATTAATTTCATAAGACTATAACAATAAAAAAAATTATTACAATTTTAATATTTACAAAACTTGATTTTTTTATTAAATTGTAATTTATTAATTAATTCCATCATTTATTTATTTATTTATTTTTCATTTATTCATTTATTTATGATGTTATACATATGTATAATCAAGAAAGTTTACTTATTTATTTAACAATTTAAATAATACTTTACAATGTAATCCCTTTATTTCTATTTGATTATTTTGGCAAGCAAAGTGCTGCAGAGACAGCAGAAAATAGCTGAACAATTGTTTGATATTGATTATGTAAAATGATTAGTAAACTGTACTATTCTTATTACTATTTCAAGAATTTTGACATTTTCATATTTATATTTTACAGTAGTAATATATTTATATCATAATGTTTTAAGACACTGTTCCTTTATCGCAAATCTATAAAGTGTTCATCCCTACTCCCAAATTTTGCAGAATTAAATCAAAAGTTAATTCCGTCCACATTTTCCACATCACCGGATTCATAAGGTGGTTATTATGATTGATTGAGACATGATTTACAGAGAGTCCCTCGGCCGTCCTGCTCACAGTGAAAGTGAAATACAGAGTACAACGACATCTTCTTTGGTCACGTGACAGTGTAGTTTAATATTGCATCCCTCAGCTTCTGTGACAGACGTGTGGCTCTGTGTGAAGTGGCCACAAACAGGGATGAATAAATAAAGATGGGCTCTTAACGTGACCTTCTCCTGCTGTCTGTGATTGACTGACACTTTAGCATTCTCATACTGACAGAACCAGCCTGTGGTCTGTAGTAAAACACGGCTGCTTTCTCCTCTTCATGAGTATGTTGAAATACTAAAAAAAAACAAAAACTAAAACATGTTACAACGCCATGAATAAAATCTATATAGATACATTGAAATAAAATTAAAAAACTACAAAATTACAAAAATGTAAATAAAAAAACAATAAATGTAAAAAAAAAAAAATTAAATCTCAGAATAGTCAGAAACTAAAATAACCAATGCTGAATAATCTAAAACTAAACACTATATTGACAGTACTAGTATTTTACAAAAATAAAAATCTATATAAAGGGATTAACAAACTTTAATAGTATATTAGCAGTAAACTAAAATAAGTAAAACTAAATCATCTAAAACTGAAAACTAAAACTTTGAAACTATATAGATATTTTTTTAAAGACAAAAATGCACAGAACAATTTTTAAAATGTTTACTAAATTTATTTTTTAATAACATATGATGAGAAAATCTGAATCTAAATATTAACAAAAGCTTTAAACGTATATCAGTAGTATACTAGAACAAAAAAAACTAAAACGTAAAAGCTATTTAGACATTTAAAAAAAACTACTTAACAAAAAACTAAATTGCTAAAACTTTGATTAAAATTCAAATGAAAAAAAAATGTATTAACGTAGAAAATAAATAAAATCTACTTCAAAATATTTACTAATTTTAAAAGTGTATCATTAGTCAGAAACTAAAATAACAAAATAATCTTTGACTAAACATTATATAGACATAAATTATACCTTAAATTATAAAAATTAAATCTAGATAACGGTTTTAACAAACTTTATAGTATATTAACAGTATACTAAAGTAACTAAAGCTAAATAATCTAAAACTTAAAACTAAAACGTCATAAAAACTATATTTATATATATTTTTTAAAGACAAAAATGCACAGTAAAATGTAAAAAAAAAAAAAGACAAAATCTAAATCAAAATGTTAACAATATTAACAACTAAAACTGAAAACTAAAGCTTTAAAGCTACAGTAATTAGAATGTAAAAATACATAATGACAAAAACATACAACAGAATTACTAACACTAACTAAATTAACATGAAAACAGAAAATTCACAATTTAATAGTATATCAATAGTATACAAAAATAACGCAAATTCAATATAACGGTCTAAAAATCTAAAACTGAAAGGTAATTAAAAAAACTATATAGACAATAAAAATGGCAAAATATTATATATAATTCAAAATATAAACAAAAAACACACATGCTGTTTATGAGACAGTTTTTAAGATTAACAACATCAAAATACAAATAAAACTCATTAAATAATTGTATAGTGACATGTTTGATTTATACAGAAATGTAAGTCACTGAAATGTTTGTCAGTGTTTTAAGAGTTCAGATGTATTCATCACGTCCTGCTTGCTTTTTCTTCTGAAAGCTGTCTCCTCGCCGTCGTCGTTCACCGTGAAGACTAACACACTGAGCACCGCTGTGCCAAACTCCTACTATCCAGGTAAAGCTCAGCGTTCCTCTGTTCTGCTGTGCTTTTGTCACGTCTGTTTCTGTGCTTTGCTCAGCTGAGCTTTAGAGACCACATGAAATCACACTGAGACTCCCTTCAACTCACATCTATAACTTTGAGCTCATCTGTATCCACTAAAGAGTACAGAAATACACTTTCAGAAGATAATATCCTTCAAAAGTTTGGGGTCAGTAAGATTAGATTTTTTGTTTTTAGGAAACTTTTACAAAAACATCAGTTTTATTTCTCGCAATAAAATAAACTGAATTAAAATATGCTAAATTAAAAATTTTAAAGCTTATTTTATTCCAAATATCATAAAAAACGTAAAATTACTAAACATAAAATAAACTCAACTGAATAAATATATATAAAAAATGATTCTATATATCCCTAAAAAAAAAGTAACTTGACATTTAATAAACTTCAACTAAAATATGCCAAACAAACTCAAATGAAAATGAAAACTTTAGTATTTGTTTCATTTAACTTGATGTACTAAAAAATGTAATACTAAATTAACAACAAAATTACTATAACTAAAATTAAAATAAACAAATATAATTTTGAATATTAAATATTATTTAAAACTATAATAATATATATTATATTATATATTCAATTTATAAAAAGAGATTGTAGGGACATTTATAATATTTCAAAAGATTTCTATTTCAAATAAATTCTGTCTTCAGAACCTGAAAAATAAAATGTATCACAATTTCCACAAAATGTTAAGCAGCACAACTGTGTTCAACATTGATATTAATCAGAAATGTTTCTTGAGTAGTAAATCATCATATTATTCTGATTTCTGAAGATCATGTGACACTGAAGACTGGAGGAATGATGCTGAAAATACAGCGGAGCATCACAGAAATACATTACACTTTAACACAGATTCACACAGAAAACAGCTGATTTACATTAGAATACTATTTCACAATTTTTGACAGCATTTTTGATTAAATAAATGCACGTAAAAAAAATTACTGACTCCAAACTTTGTTCTTTGGGCAAGGTTGCTAACCATTTCATGGGGTCTATGCATAACTAGTTATGTCTGTATAGCCACCTGTTTAACCTTCCTGACTAATGCAGTACTGACTTGATCTGGATCAGTGTGGACTGAACCGCTTTTCTCTTCTCTGTAAACCTCTGCACGTCTCTCGGCCGTGAGCAGATCCCTTCGTGCCGACCGCAATCTTAGGTGAGAAAACCTCTGCTTCTGTTTCCACACATGACGGCGTCCTGAGAACAGCTTGTTTGTGTTGACGAGAGACAGACAGGAAGTAGATCTGACGCTTCCTCACATTCATACCTGCCTGCTTTTCTCTTCTGTGTGAGACTTGAGGGTTTATTCCTCCCCGAGCCGAGGCTTCACCCCATCCCATCCGCATTCGGTGTCGTGCGTGTGACGTCACGTATGTCTATGACCTCTCATGTGCATGGACAGATAATGTGGACCGGATGAGGGGGGAGTGACAGTGTGGCACGAACGAATAAAGCGACCCATCTTCATTTCCATCAGTGTCTTCAGACGCACTCTTTAAGCTCACGATAGCATTTAAAACACACTTTGTCTTTAGAAAATCAATTGTGCACATGCCAGTTTTTAGAGCAGTACCCATTTTATTGCTAAACTATAAACTAAATACAGCTCCAAAACACTACACTGAATTATGTCTTGGGTTCAGTAAGTATTTTCCCCATTCATTCATCTGAAAGACAATAAAAATATAATTCTGAAAATTTACATTAAATATATTACATTTACTCAAATAAAATATATCTTTTATTGCAGTTATCAGAAAAAATCCTCAGTGTTATTTAAAGTAAAATAAACTTCTACTGAAGTATACTAAAATAAAAATTATTTTAGCTAGTCGCGACACATCTCCGATTAATTTTACTTGAAAACTGAAATGCAAGTGGATAATAAAGCAAATAAAAGACAAAACTAAAATTACTATGAAAACAGAAAATATTTTTATTCATCAATGAGGCATTAATTTTATCAAAAGTGGCATTTCTAATGTTACAAAAGGTTTCTCTTCGAATAAATGCTGTTCTTTTGAACTTCTATTAATCCGTGAATCCTGAAAAATAAAATGCATCACAGTTTTTGCTAAAATATTATGCAGCACAACTGTTTCAAACATTTAGTCATAAATAATTGTTAAAATGTTCAAAATGTAATATTTTATTGAGATCTGTGTGAGAAGAGGTTGAAATAATGTTACAATATCAATGTTGATTTGATTGGCAAAAACTAATATCTTCTACATCCATGATATTTGATTTGCTTGTAAACAATGAATGGTGGAAAAAAAAGTTTAGTGTTGGATGCTCAAAAAAGTGAGAACAAGTCTTAATCAATATTTATGTTTTATGTTTCACACTACTAGCTACTACTAAATATTGTAGAAACATAATTTTCTGTAAAGTTGCTTTGTAACGATTTGTTTTGTAAAAAGCGCTATACAGATAAACTTGAATTGAATTGAATTGAATTAAGAAGTTTTGTACAAAAAGTAAAATGTTGAAACAACGTTTCTGTATCAACACTTATTTGATTTGTAAAGATGAAACAAAATAATGTAAGTTGTTTTTTCAACGTAAAAAAGGGATAAACGTTTGTAAAAAGGTAAAATAAGTCAACACTGAAATTAAACTGAAACATAAATAAAAAAACTCAACCTTGATCCATGAATTTGATCTACCTGTGAATAACCTAAAGTTTGAAATGTGATTGAAATAATTTTAATTGATACTGTCAACGCTTACAACGTTCTAAAAAGTTTAACAAAATACTTAGAAATCAACAATAAAATGAATAATGTAAGATGTTGTTTTAACACTGAAAATTTGTTTAGATTTAAATGGTTGTGAAAAAACTCAACATTGAAACTTTAACAAGATCTGTAGGAAATCAACGTTGATCAATGACATTGAATAAATAATGTCAGAGTTGAAATAACGTAAGTGTTGTTTCAATGTTGCCAAAACATTCAAATTTTATCCAGATCTGTAAGAAAAGTAAGACGTGGAAACAATGTTGCGAGGTCATTGTTGATTTGATCGGCAAAATTCAACACTGAATCAATCATTGATTCAATCAATGTGGTTGAAATAAAGTCAGTTGTTATATCAGTGTTGAAAGTCATTGCCATTTAATGCAAATAATTTTAATGTTCAGTAAGATCAGTGTCATTTCGATTTGCAACATTGATACGAAATTCAACACTGATTCAATTCACCCATGAACAAGCGTTGAAATAATGCATGTTGTTGTTTCAACATTGAAAAACTATTATGTTTAATGTAAAAGCATTACCAAAGTACTTACAATTCTGAAATATTAACAAGATCTATATATGTATAGAAGTAAAACAGCATTGCTAGGAAATGCTTGATTTGATTCGCGAAAACAAAACAAAATTCAACACTGAATTAGCCTTGATCCATGACATTGAATAAGCATTGAACTGTGTTTAAAACTTCAACATTGAAATTTTAACAAGATCTGTAGAAAAAGTAAGACGTGGAAACAATGTTGTGAGGTCATTGTTGATTTGATCTGCAAAATTTAAACAAAGTTTAACACTGAATCAAAATTGAAATGGTGTTAAAATAAAGTCAGTTGTTATAACAAAGTGTAAAAACATTGGCATTTAATGCAAAAATGTTCAGTTAGATCAGTATCAATGCGATTTGCAACATTGATACAAAATTCACCACTGATTCAATTCACCCATGAACAAGCGTTGAAATAATTGAAAAACAATTGTTTAATGCAAAAACATTACCAAAGGAAACAACGAGTAAACATTGAACTGTGATCAAAACTTCAACATTGAAATTTTAACAAGATCTTCGGAAAAGTGCAACATTGAAACAACGTTGCAAGATCAATGTCATTACGATCTGCAAAACACTTGATCCATGATAATCTCTGACTCACGTAACCTCCCAGCTCTGTTTAGAAAGGTTTATCTCTTAACGTTGGAGGGTCTGAATGGGGTTTGTACTCGGAGAACCCGAGCGTCGAGCAGGTTCAGATTCGGCCTCGTCTCATTCCTTCATTTCGACACCTCAGACGGTTCAGAGGAAGTCAGTCAGAACCTCAGATACTCTCTGGACTTCATGTGTAGCTGCTCTTGCTTCAACTATCTTGTTGCTTACACCCTTTTTCCTCTCTCTTCCTGTTTTCTTTCTTCACGTTTAACCTATGTATCCTCTAAAAAAGTGCCCATTAATGGTAAGTTGCCAATCGGCCCTGTGTTTTTTTGGGGGTGACTGTCAGTGGGATCCGCTCCCCCCTCTCCCCTCAAACCGTGTCGCCTATCTCGCATGGCCTTGTGTCGCATTTCGCCTCCCATTAGCTAGCATGGCGTCACCCGTGACCGCCCTCTTCATACATACAGTACACCAGTGGCCAAAATCATCACAACACTAGTATTTCCAACAGCTAAAAAGGGTTTAAAACCATTTTAGCTGGTGGAAATACTACCGTTCTAATCATTTTGCCCAATGGTGACACCCTTCACTCACCTGCATCCTCAAATGTGCTTTCTTTTGGTTATTGGTTCCCAACCCTGTCGTGAAGGTGCCACATCCAGACATCACCATTTCACCATTCGTGCGACCTCATTTTGACATCGGATAGCCAGTTTCTTTAGCTAGAACAGACGGCTTGGTTTTGTTGGTTCTGTTTATGCACATGTTTGGACTCGACTCACCTGTTGTTCTGTGCTCATCTCTTCATGTAGTCGTCAACCTACTGCTCATCCAGTCCTTCGCCGTTTGCGTTTGCTGAGCGTTTCTCCCTTGCGTTTTTCCCGTCAGATGAAAACCACACCATGAACAGCGAGACCAGCAGCTTGGTTCAGTCGCACACTCACTCCTTCAAGAAGCGCGAGGCGGTGGACGTCCCATATCAGACGGGACAGCTTCATCCGGCCATCCGTGTGGCCGATCTCCTCCAGCACATCACGCAGATGAAGTGTGCCGAGGGTTACGGCTTCAAAGAGGAATACGAGGTGCGTCCTTTTGCTTATTTGTGACCCTGGAGTACAAAAACAGTCATACGGCTAAATAAATCATCTTTTCATTGATGTGTGGTTTGTTCGGAGAAGACAATATTTGTTTGAGATGCAACTATTTGAAAAATTGGAATCTGATGATGCAAATAATTTAAATATCAAGAAAATCATCTTTTAAAGTTGTTCGAATTAATTCTTAGCAATGCATATTACTAATCAAGAATTAAGTTTTGATATATTTACAGTAGAAAATTTACAAAATATTACTTGATATCCTAATGATTTTTGGCATAAAAGAGAAATGTATAATTGTGACTATTTCTACAAATATACCCAAGAGACTTAAGACTGTTTTTGTGCTGCATGGTCACAATTTGTCTTTAGTTTACTCTCAGTATCATTTGTTTCGTCACGTTTCTATGTCACTGCATGCATATTATTTTTTAAGGGTGGTAATTGAATATAATCACCACACTCATCCCAATGTCATTCCAAACTTCACGAAAGGAGATGTTAGACACGTTTTTTCAGAGACGTTTTGTTCAACATCTCTTTTTGAAAGTCATATAGGTTTGAAATGACAACTTATTCATTTTTCGCTCAACTGTTTTATTGATATTCCCTGCAAAAACCTTTTTGCTCAATGTTTTTGTCTTGTTTTTCAGTGCAATTATGTGAACTTGTTTTTTAATCGGAACATTAACTAAGTATCAAAGTGACTTACGGTATTAAGTCCTTAAAGAATTAAAGCTTCAAACAAGAAACAAATTGTATCAAGGGGAACAGAGAAATAAACTTTAAAGGGAATACGTTATTATTATTATTTATTGGACCCCTTTAGCCGATATTTTTCTTGATTTAAGCATGGACTTGAATCATTTTTTGTTGAAATGCAAAATAACTTATATTAAGTTATAAAAGTTATAAAATGTTTGTCTTATAAGTTTATGCTTAAAAAGAATTATTCATATGGAAAACAAAATGTATTTTATTATTCCATTGACAGATTTTTATTCTTGTTTTAATTGTAAACTTGTTTAATTTTAATTGTTCATATCTTAAATAATTTTGCACATAAAGTAAATGTATCTTAATTTAAATATATTTAAATAACGTTTTTGTCTTATTTTTATCTTTGAAATAAAATATTTTATTATTATTATTTTTATTTTTTTAATTAAGTGAATTTGTTCTTAAAACCAGAAAAATATCTGGCAAAGCTATCAGAAAAATAAACTTGATTTAAGGGAAAATTATTGATTTTCTTAACCCACTGACTTATTTTTTATTTTATTTTTTATTCATTTTTGTTTTATTTTATTTTGTATTAAGCATAAACTAATTTAATTTTAATGCATTTTTTTAATTAATATTTTAAGACTTAATATCTAATATCTAAATAATTTTGCTTCACAAGTAGAAGCATCTTGATTGAAGTATTTTCAGATAACATTTTTGTCTCGTCTTTCCAGTAAAAATTTCTAAACCAAGATACATTTACTTGTTTTCTATAAATTAAGTTAGTTTATGCTTAAAACAAGAGGAAAAAAATATCATTTTCTGACCCCATTAGCACATTTCTTTCTTATTTTAGAAATAAACTAAACAACACTTAATTTCTTAAATCATTTTGCATAAGTAAATGTGTCTTGATTTAAGAACACTTAAGTATTTGCCTTGTTTTTCAGTACAAACATCTAAATATACTTAAATCAAGATACATTTACTTGAGATGCAAATTATTATTAGAATGATTAAATACGGTCTCATTTTCTGAAAATAAATTTGTGAAGCGAGATGTTGCTTAATACAGTAAAAATTGATACATTCATGTTTTAATTACCCCATTGGTAGATATTTCTTAAGCATAAACTCACTTAAATGTCATAATTTATAAGTCATTATCCTTCTGAAGTAAATACATCCTAAAGGTCTAAGATTGTGTAGATATTTACGCTGGAAAACAAGACAGAAATACTGAGAAAGATCATTGTTTGCAGTGTTATCTCCATGAGCTCATGTCATCACCAAACCACTGTTGAATCCTGTTAAATGCACAAGCTTTAGCTCTCGCCTTCACACACACACACACACACGAGCTGTTTGTGAATGTCTAAAGCGCCTGAGACTCGAGTTGCAGCTGTGTTTGTGCATCCTCTCACTGTAACCTCACAGCTTTATCCTTCACATCTCAATGAAATGAATATTTCAGCCCAGACCGCGGTTGGGTTGCGAGCCGCCCCGAGGGCTCGATTCATTATGGATAAAGATTGTTTTTAGAGTTCAGGTAGACGTGGAGTTCAGCTCTCACTCCTCCATCTGAAAGTTGCTTGTCTTTACTGTGTTTTTCTCCTCCATGTTGAATAGTGGATTGAGATGACCAACACTAAAGTATTCCCTTATCTTTCCTTTTGCTTCGTGTTATTCCGTACATTAACTTTGGAAAAGATAAACGAGGTAAGCAGCCCTTTTTGGATGTGTGTAAGATGTTTTAGTTTTGTTGGATCCCGATTGTCCTGTAGTTTCATCCGTCTTACCTTAGCAACTGTTGCCGCCCGCCGTATTATCAGACAGGATGTTGTTCTTTTTCTAATGTGAGGTTCTGTGTTTTTTAATGAGTTGCGTAAAAGTGCAAAAAATGTATGCATCTTTAAATAATCTCGGGTCATTCATGTGTAATTTTTACTGTAAAAAAAAGTGTTTGGTCAGAGTTGATATAGAAAGAATAAAAGCAAAACTATACGATTTTTTTTTTTTACTTCAAATAAAAAAAAGTTAAATACAGCTGTCAAAACAACATATTTTCGAGGCGCTCCTCTTCTTATTTTTTAGTAACTAAAACTAAAAAACTTTATAAAATACTCACATTTTTTTTGTCTTGCAACTCACTTTCACCAGAATTAGCATTCTGAATTTTAGAATTGTTATTTTTGTTCATTTCTAATTTTTTTCTATATTAATTTGAATTTTAAATTGAATTTTTATTATTTTTGATTGAAGAATATTTTTTATTTTTATCAACATTTATTATTTTCAGAGATATACAATCAGAATTTCAAGATATAAACTTTTTTTATGAGAATAAAAGTCAGAATTGAGATATAAAAAATGTCAAAATTGTGAGATTTATATTTTTTATTTTTTATTCCATGGCTGAACTGTGAGATAAAATTACACTATTACCTTTTTATTTTTATTACAGGGTGGAAATTATCTTCCATATTATTTAATAAATAGTAATATAAAAAGTAATACATTACAAAAAACAACAAATTACTTAAACTTTAACTAAAAATGAAAACAGAGCATCAATTAAATTAAAACTGATTCTGATTCACAACTTTTTCAGTTTTAAATCATGGTACATTATAACTATTTCTTAAGAGAAACTGTGTCATATTTCAAATTACTATTATTATTTTGTTTTGTTATCGCACAGCAGAAACAAGCTTCTATAATATTTAAAAAATAATAAAAATGTCAAATAAGTTCTAAAATAAAATCTGATTTCACAAATTCTTTGGTTTTTAAATCTTATGACACAATTTAACTATTTCTTTAGATAGAAACCGGGTCAAGGTTCAGTTTCTTTGCATCTTTTATAAATGTATATTTATAGTATCAGAATCCAACATTTGAGCACCTGGTGTCTTGAGACTGTCTTGAGGAAGTTTATTTGTGAATAAAATAATTCAGAAGATTCCGGACCACACTGCTTTTGCTTTCCTAGTCGCTGTCAGACGTCACAGAGGAGCAGAGCATGCTGGGATGCATAACAATAAAGAGCAGCAGGGAACCGACAGCATGCATTATTAAGCTGGCCTGATGCTTGTTTTATTCATGCTTGTTTTGACATCTTTCAGAGAGTGTGTGTTATTCGGCATCAAATTCATTTCATGACTCTGTTTATTAGATTTGATTCCACCTCCTGCTTTTATCCTCAGTTAATGTCATCGTTCGAGGCGCTCCTCTCGTTCTGGACCAATCCAGATCCGGTGTTTAGCATCGCCACTGTTTTGGCTCATGATTCCAGTCTTGCGTCTGATTGGCTGTGGTTTTGAGGCTCAGCCAATCAGAGCGAGTGGCCTTGAGGGACAGAAACAGCCTGGAGCTTCCTGCCAGCCATTTCTCCATCCGCTCCACTCCAGTCTGCTCTGAAGCTCATTTATTCAGAACCACATTCTTATATTTCAAAAGATTATTTTCCCATCAAGCAAAGTCTGAAAACCATTATTCTCTCCTGCTTCACTTCAGCGACTCTTAAAGAGACAGTTCACCTGAGATTAGACGTATTGTCATCTCGTGTTGTTTTAGTGTCGCTGAAAAACTTTTTATATTTTAAATTTTTTTAATATTTTCTGTTTTTATAAAAAAATGTGTTGAAATGTAGTAATTTTACATTTTTGTTATCTCTATATTTATTATCTTTTTTAAGTGTTTAAAATCAATTTTAAATATAAATGGTTTGTTATTAGGTTAAATTAAATAAAAATGAGAAATGTTGCCTTTGAAATTAGCTAGAATAGAAATGTAATATATATATATATATATATATATATATATATATATATATATATTTAGAATAAAATAAAAAAAGTTTTTTTGCCCTTGCTTTGTATTAGTAGTTTTTTTTTTTTTGTCTATACTTTATCAATTTTAGGTTTATTTTTAGTTATTGTAGTACTTCAACTCAAACCAAATGAAAATGAGAAATGTTGGTTTGGCAACTAGCCAATAAAATATATATTTTTAAATAATTTTAGGTAATGGAAATAACAAAAATAATAAGAAAAATATTTTTTTATTTAATTTATTTCGTTTAATGTTTATGTTCATTGTATTTGTATTCAGTTTTTATATTTATATATTTGTTTTTTATATTTAATGTATTTCTATATTTATATTTATTTAATAATTTTTTTTTATTTTAATTAAAACTAAATTAATTTATTTCAGTTTTAGTTTTTTATCGTTTGACTCGTCCTAATGTCGTTCTGAATCATTAACCCTTTGGATAATCACAAATTAAGTTATTTTTAATGAATCCTGAGAGTTTTCTCTTCCTTCACCGAAAGGAAACCAAAACCTAAAATATCCAAAAAGATCATAAATGTGTCACGAAACCAATCCATGTGAATAGAGCACTTTAATTCATAGACACAATTATTTTATATGATGAACAGATAGTATTTGTCTTTTTATTTACATCTAAACAATGATCTTAACCACTCAAAGTTCATTACAAATATCTTCATTTGTGTTTTAAAGATTGACAGTTTTCTGGTTTGATTCTGAAGGAGTTTACACAGTTTTCCTGCGTGTCTTGTTTTTATACACCAGTAAAAGCACTCCGAAGCGCTGTCAGTGTTTGTTTGACAGAAGCTTCTTGGCTGTGTAAACACTCTCGGAGGCGCGTGTGTGTGTGTGTGTGTGTGTGTGTGTGTGTGTGTGTGAGACTCGGTTGTCATGATTCTCCCGCTGCGCTGGCGTTGGACTCCTGCATCTCATTATCTGAGAGGTGTTTGTCAGTGGCTCGTACTCTCGTCTCGTCTCGTTTCGCTGAATAACAAACTGAAAAACAAAACCTCGCTTCAGGAGGAAACTAACAGAGAAGCAGCGTCACCCTTCATTAAACTGTCTCTCATGTCTCTTTAAGTGCTTTAAATACATCTGCATTCATGATGTTTACAAAACTATACACAAGTCAACATTTCATCTAAGTTTCCATGA
>NW_020527334.1:0-7500 GCF_003368295.1 Carassius auratus | reverse complement strand
TTACAATTTTAGCAATTATAGTAGTTTTGTATTTGGAACAACATTTTTTAAATTTAGTTTCAGTAAAGATTTATAATTATACAATTATTAATTATATATATATATATATATATATATATATATATATATATATATATATATATATATATATATATAAATATATAAATTGTATAATTATATATATATATATATATATATATATATATATATATATATATATACATACAATTGCTGTATATATAGATAGATAGACGTTATAAATTATAATATTAAATAATTAAATATACAGTAGAAGTTTGGTGTTCAGTTAATGTGACGAAAAACACAAGCCAGAACACGATTGTAGTAGTACTTATGGTTCTAGGATTTAAAAATGTGTTATTTTTATAATGATTCTTCTGTAAAGAATGAAAGGTTTCCTGGTCTGACACACACAGGTGTGTTTGGCGTTTCTCTGGTGTGTAAACAGACAGTTTTCTCGGTTCTCCGGCTCAGACATAAACAAATTTCACGCTGGGCCGCATAAAGATAAAAAGAGAAGCTGATAGATGCAAGGTCTCTCCATCAGAGCCTTTCTTCCAGACGCTAATTACAGTTAAATACGCTGAGATCAGGAGGAAGAGGAGCGGAGAGGAGGAAGAGTGTGGCGCTGCGGATACAAGACGCTTGACACATGAAATGAGCGGATTAACTGAATCCCACAGACACTGAGCCTATTCTGAACATAATCCCACAATCTGTGCTGAGGAATTACTGTAGATATCAGCCAGTGACGAGACCAATGCGTTTATTACAGTTAAACCAGGCTTATTATAGTCATCTGAAACTAAAACCATAACCAACACATTCGTGTCACTTCAAATAAAATAAAATTCAATATTAAACTGAAATTATTTCTCAAAAATGATTTTATTTTTAGCTAGTTGACTAATCATAATATCTTATTTATTTATTCAGTTTATGAATACATATAGAAAAGAATAACTATTAAAATAGCTAAAGCTGAAACCGAAATAAAAACTAATAGAAGCTAATAGAACTATAATAAAACTTGAACTAAAACTGAAATTAAAACTAATAGCTAGCTAATGTAAACAAATGGAGCCTTACTGTAAAGTGTTAACAAAATATTACGTTTTTTATGACGTTATGTAGTTTTGCATGTTCCGTGATGTAATGTTGTGTGGTTCTTGTTGTCTTTATAGGGCTACCATCGACCGAATCACTACATCGCCACACAAGGTAAGACAAATTCACCAACAGACACACATTTATGTAGTTTTAAAAGTGCATAAGAGAAAAATGCTGTTTTTTTTTTTGCTTGAAAGTCCTTACTCTAATCATTTATGAATAGAAAACAAAATAGGTCCCGAAATAGAACCCTGGGGAACCCCTTTAGAAATATCAAGATATTTATAATATACGGTCATTAAAGTCAATTTTTTTTAAGTTGTGATGTATGCATCATCTGAAGCTGAATAAATGATCTCTCCAGTGATGTCTGGTTTGTTCGGAGGACAATATTTGCTCGAGATACAACTATTTGAAAATCTGGAATCTGAGGGAGCAAAAAAATCTAAATATTGAGAAAATCATCTTTAAAGTTGTTCAGTGAAGTTCTTAGCAATGCATATTACTAATCAAACATTAAGTTCTGATATATTTACAGTAGGAAATCTACTAAACATCTTCATGCATCATGATCTTAATATCCTAATGATTTTTTGGCATAAAAGAAAAAGTAATAATTTTGACTCTTTCCCAATGTATTGTTGGTTATAGCTACAAATATACCTGTGCTACGGATGACTGCTTTTCTGCTGCAAAAGTCATGTATTTTAAGAAAATCAGATTTGAGACACAATGAGTCCGATCGACCAAATACTTTCTAAAGTAAACTTTCGACTGAAGTGTGTTAGAAGTTGTTAAACTCACTCACACACACACACTGAGCCATTTAATGCTGAAACGGCGTCTTGAAACAATTAATCATCTGTTGTTGTTGTTGTTGTGTGGGGTTTAGTACAGAATAAATGGATTAGGCGCTATGCGTCTGGCCTAATCTGGCTGTCAGCGCATGCGTTCTCCCAGCATGCCCCTGGAGGCCGCGTCTGATTGCTAGTTAATTGTTGTGAGATGTTTCTGGAGTGCCAGTGAGCTCCAGCGCTCTGAACGCAATCACTTCCTTTAATAGACTGGTTTAGCTGCGCTGGAGCGGCGTAATTACCTGTTTACTCTGTGCTGTCCAGCGGCCGTTTACAACCCAGTCCCACACAACACAAACCAGCCAATCAGAGCTCATTTAGTGTGTTTACACAGCCAATCATATTCTAAGATGGGCGGGGCTTCACACTTCATATAATTCAGCAGTGTATTGTATAAACGACGTGTTTGAGAAACCGTTGTCGTCTTTCTCAATTACCGGCCAGCGTTCAAAGGAAAATCAGTTTTAACAGAACAAGAGCAGAAAAAGCTTTAACAAGCCTGAAGTTGCTCAGATCAAAGCGAGACGCGGCCGTGAACATCACACTGATTCTCCTCATTTATTCTGCGCTGCAGGTTTAGAAAGATTAGATTTACTTCATTATTTTTTTTACTTGTTTGTATTTTGCATATGAGTGATTCTTAGAGTCTTTTTTTAATCATTCTACCGTCGAAGGAGAGATTATTAATGGTTGTAAATGTTTCACTGTGTCTCTTTAATGACTTGTTCATAATTTTTAAGAGCTTGGAAGCTGTAATTCCTCATAAAATATTTAGGAAACACCTTTAAAAAATTAATTTCACTCTGAAAAGAAGATTTTGTCATCATTTACACATTTTTATGATTTGGTGAAAAAAAAATCGGATACGTTTGATACAATTTATTTATTTATTTATTTAGCACTTTTTTTTTTTTTACTACTGTTGTAATATTTCACTGTTTACTATATATAAATATATATATATATACACACGCACATATATTGTTTTACAGATTATGTATATAATATAAAAAGACAAATATTTAATTTGTATTTAATCATTATTAAACGTTTATAATTGAATATCGATTTATATTGATATTTAGTTTTATTATGGTTTTATCGTGCATAAAAATTCACACTAACAAAATAAAAATACATTTTGTTGAAAAGTAACGTTATTTTACAATACAGCCTTAAAACTGCAACACTAATATTTTATTTCCTCATTTTCAGATGTTCACTCTTAAACGCCATTTCATGATTTTAGTTTTAAATCTATTAATTGTTCAGCGCTACAAGTACAAATGACTTCCTTTCGTAAAATAGAAAAAAATGTCATTTGTACCCCAGATTTAAAACATTAGAAGAAAGTACTGTATGAAAGATATGAGGGTCAGTAAATGATGACAGGATTTGGGTTCAGGACACTGAAGTATTAAAGCACTGATGAAGCATAGCAGAAGGTTCATTAAAAGTTCCCTCCACTTAAAAGAATCAGTGACAGTGTAAGTCCAGGACTCGATTACATACACTAGGAGTATTTTCCTGCACAATGTGAGAAAACGACTGGAGTCGTGCATAAATGCAGCACGTGAGCATCAGACTGCAGCTGCACTCGTCTTCTATGACGGCTGAAAAAATGGGAATAATTTTTCCGTGCCGAATCCCCGAGGTCTCATTGAAACGCGCTTGCTAGAACGATGAAAGCATTAGTCCCCCGGTGTGGGAACACAACCTGACAGCAGCGCGCCGCTAAAGTCTTCTTCCCGCTGAGCGCTCGCACAGTAATTGCTGTTGGCTGACTCCACTTACAGCTGAAGCGGACTGAAGCGAGCCGCTTACAGCTTCAGCAAATTACAGCAAACGTCAGCGCAATTCTCCCGGACGTGAGATCCCATCTACGCTTGGGATTTAGCTAGTTAAGGATTATCTAAACGCTGTGTTTATGCTTCTCACAGGAAATACTTCTACAACAAAGAGTTTATCGTTATTATTATAGATGTTATGTCTCAGAATCGTCTCATTTCTGTCTATGAGATGCTATTGAGACGTTTGCTATTCTTCCTGATGGTCATCTGCACTCCTCACATTGAGAAATGTAATTAAACGATGCACATCAGGAACGATCCAGTACATTACTGTGATTAAGAGGCGTCTAGTTTCGACAGATCTTAATTAAGGTCGTCAGGCTCAGACGATAACGAGAGCTGGCCCACGAGCATCAGTCAAGAGTTCTCCAGGACACGAGTGTTTGCTAGCGCCGCTGTTTACGTGTGCGTATGAATATGTTAAACCTCGTGTTTTTCTGTTGCATGCTATTTTCTTTGGCTCAGAGCGAATGCATCACGCCGGAGAACGTGAGCGCAGATTTGCATGAGCTAATTAGCTTGTCAAAAGTCATTTCGGAATTTGCTTGTTGATTAAAAACAATGCTAATTAGAATTAATTAGACGTGTGATTTTAATTCCTTCGGCTGTGCTGTTATTACCGGGCGCTGGTTTACATGTCGCTCTTATTAAGTTGATTTGGAGCTTTAATGGAAACGCAGATGCACAAATCTGTCGCTGCTCCTTTGTATGCATTTATGAATGAAGCGTTTGAAAGTTTCGGCTTTGTTGCTGGAAAACATGTCCAATAATTCGACAAAGAGCCGCGGCGCCATGACTTGTGCTCCGGTGTCACTCTGGATTATGTTCTGTGGACTGTTTAATGGCTTCATGAGCTGGAGGAGTCGATCTCAGCACGTTCCCCGCTCATATTTCAGCCTAAATTCACAAGCGTAAAGAATAATAAAACTGCTCATGGAAAATAACAAAACGCAGTATGAATACAAAGTAATAAAGTTTACAAGGAAGGATTTGATGAGAAATGGTTTATGATGAGATCTCTGATGTTCTTTGAGATCAATATATGTCTAAAAATACATTTAAAGTTATGCTTCTATTTTAAATGATATAATGTTTTCATAGAGTTTTTTGACAATTATTGACAAAGTAAGAATATAGCTCTATTAAAAGAATGATAAATATTTGCATTCATGTTATTTATATATATATACACAAACATGGATAGACTGATAGTGTGTGTGTGTGTGTTTATATATTACAAAGAAATATTATTAAAAAAAAAAAAAAAATATATATATATATATATATATATATATATATATATATATATATATATATATATTTGAAAGAAAATACTGTTTATTTAATAGTTTTAGATATAAAAAAATATGTATAAGGAAAATAAAAATATATATATATTTTTAGAAAGTTTCTTTAGAATATTACACACACACACACACACACACACACACACTTACAGACACACACACTTACAAGCACACACACAGACACACAATCATATATATATATGTATAATTTTTTATTATTATTATTATTTTTGGCAGTTGTTCATACTACATTTTTTTGTGTTAATTTTTCAGATCTGTTATTTATATATCGTATGTTTTTTATTTTAGATTAAATAGGCCCCATATATATATGTGTGTGTGTGTGTGTGTGTGTGTGTGTGTGTGTGTCTGTAAGTGTGTGTGTGTGTGTGTGTGTGTGTAATATTCTAAAGAAACTTTCTAAAAATATATATTTTTATTTTCCTTATACATATTTTTTTATATCTAAAACTATTAAATAATATATATATATAATTATATGGTGTTTTTTGGACATTGTTGATCTTTTCTGAAGCTCTGGATGAGACGTGAGATGCTGGACCACAACAGTTTGTTCTTTATTTAATCTTTATAGAAGAAAAAGTTTTAATAAATAAATAAATAGTTGTCTTTGGTTTATGGCTTATATATATATAGAGACATTATTGTGTCTATTTCTGTTGTGAGCTGAGTTGTGTGCTCCTCAGGTCCGATGCAGGAGACGGTGTATGACTTCTGGAGGATGGTGTGGCAGGAGAACACTGCGACTATCGTGATGGTCACCAATCTGGTAGAAGTCGGGCGGGTGAGTGAAGCCCTCCGTCCTCTCCTGATCACACACACACACACACACGCACACACGCTCTGCTGATTTTATTAAAGTCAATATGAGAGAAACCTCTCCGGACCGAACCCTGGTAAACATCTGAGATGTGAACAAAAGACAGTGAACGCTTGAGGGAAGAGAGATGAACACAAACACAGAAGTCTCCAGACCTTCAAACCTTAACATCCAGATCCCTCAGAAGAGTGAGATTCAGACGTTCAGCTCGTGTTTTACTCTTTTAGATTCAAGTTCAAAGTCAGTCAGTCGCTGGTTTGATATCGTTTCTGTTGTTGTGTGGAGTAGATTGAAACTGTTTTATCTTTTATTTCATCTAGTTGCAAAGAAACCTTTCTTATTTTACTTTAGTTTTAAATTGATGGACTACAATTACTAACACAGAGTTAATAAAAACTATATAGGTGTTTTTAAAAAAGTAATACAATGAGAAAATAATTGTAAAACAGTTTCTAGAACTAAAATAAAAATGAAAACTGAAAATAAAAAATATTAATCTGATTTAAATTCTTAATAAATACTATAGATAATAAAAACTAATTTACTGAGGCAAAATTAATAAAAAAAATATTTATATATATATATAAACACTGCTAAAAAGAAAGAAATTAAATTAAAAAAGGAACAAACGATAAAACTAAGTTAGATATAACTCAAATTAAAAATGAAATTAATTTAGCTGATTCATAAAATCTCAGAAATATAACTAAACCGAACACTGAGGTTATGGGCTTGATTCCCAGCTCAACTCAAACACATCCCACAACACGAGATCAGAAGACTGTTAGCTGACCAGTAATGTGTTAATATGAGTGGCTTCCTGCCGCTGGACGAGGTCTTCAGTGTTTCTGTCTGTCCCTGGCTACGAGTAAATGAAAGTGTGTTTGTCGTCCGTCTGTGTTTGTGCACATCTGCTCGTCTGCTGTTGTTCAGTCGTGTGCTGCTTCCTCTGACCGACGCTTTCAGACTCATCATCACCAACATCTGCTGCTGCACAAACATATACTGAACACGTCTATATACTGTACACACAACACACACACACAGAGAGAGAGACACACACACACACAAACACACAGAGAGAGAGACACACACACATACACAGACACACAGAGAGACACACCACAACACATTCAGAGAGAGAGACACACACACACACACACACAACTCATTCAGAGAGAGACACACACACACGCAGACAGACCACACACACAAGATTCAGAGAGAGAACACACACACACACACACACCACTCATTCAGAGAGAGACACACACACACACACACACACATTCAGAGAGAGAGACACACACACAACACATTCAGAGAGAGAGAGACACACACACACACAACTCATTCAGAAAGAGACACACACACACACAAACACACAGAGAGAGAGAGACAGACACACACACAGACAACACACACACACACAACACATTCAGAGAGAGAGACACACACACACACACAGAGAGACACAGACACACACACAACACATTCAGAGAGAGACACACACACAC
>NW_020527333.1:0-35475 GCF_003368295.1 Carassius auratus | reverse complement strand
TAACTTCCTCTTTAAACGCATGAGATCAGTGGAGGAAGTAAAGCGTGCATTACTCAGAGGACATCACTCTCTCAGCAGCCATCAACAGCCATTAACACTGTCATACTCTACATAAGAGCGGTTGGGTGAAATGACCCTAATGGATCCACCCACACCACTCAGAATGCATGATGCTCACTAAGACAAGACTCACTATTACTGCTGCTCATAATCAGCCTTAGCGATATGAACAAATGCATAACTAGATTGAAAGCACCACTTCTTAGTATTAAGTTGCTTAATGAAAAAATAAAGATATATATTTATTTATTCAAATAGAAAGAGGACACACTAAGGTCTTCTTTTGGTATTCCTAATACAGTCTTAATACTGTCCAAGATCAAATTTATACTGGTAAAATGGCAAAATTTGGCAATTAGACCTGAAAAAAGTCAGTGCTTTTTGTTCGATAATTTATCTTTAATAAACAGCTCAGATTGTCATAAAATGCTAAATGTTAATTATATATATAAATATATTTATATATTATAAATAAATAATATATTTACTAATTAATTAATTCATAAATAAAATGTGAAAAATGATATATTTGTATTTTTAAATAATTATACACAAATAATTATATATAATGATAATATAATTTATATATATATATATATATATATATATATATATATATATATATATATATATATATATATATATATATATATATATAAGCTTTAATAAATGGCATAAATTGGCATATTATTTATTTATATTATAAATATTATATTTATTCAATTATAAATGAATTAATAAATAAATTATATGATTTTATACACACACACATATATTTATATATATACACAGCCATGGTTTAGGAAATGAGAAAAGGAGAAACGAAAAACCTGGGGCTGAAGCTTATAGAGCTGAAACTGAGTAAGAGTGATTTTGAGAAAGACACACACACATCTACAGTGAATATTAAAGAAAAGATGCTGTTGTACAGTGTGTGTGTGTGTGTGTGTGTGTAGCTGACCTCGACCCGTTATGAGAAATGAGAAATGTGACAGGTAATTACATCCAGTCTGTGGCTTACTTGAGCAGTAATGTAAGAGGCCGAGCTATATTGTGAATACAGTTGCACCTAAAGGCCGCAGTTAGACACAAGAAGCAGCGGCGAGCCTCAGCCCTTCAGCTGTGACTGGATTCCCAGTAAAACAGTCTCAGGTGTCTTATTACTGTTAGAACACACTCTCCTTCTACTATTGGTCGAGCACATGGATAGTTCCGCCCCAAACCCATGCCATTGGTTGATTCAGTGGTGCAGGATCCGCCTGTTGGGATGCTCAATCAAAAAGAGCAATCTTTGGAAAGGGTTACAGTGTTTAGACTTTTCTGAGGAATCTGGCAAAAATACCAAGTTACTTTGGAGCTCTGGAGTTAATACAGTCCAAAATTAAATGATCAATTATTGTGAAGTATTATGATTTTTTTTTTTTTCACCTGAAAAAAGTGACATCTTTGGCTAGGTAACTTGCCTTTTTTTATTTAATAAATGGCATAAATTGTGAAATTCCTTTACATTTATATATATATATATATATATATATATATATATATATATATATATATATATATATATATATATATATATATATATATATATATATATATATATATATAAACTACTATATAATATAATAATTTATTTTAATTTTATTTATATTTATTCTGCAAATGCAGTATGTGAAAGGAGCATGTGTGGGAAATCACTCTGTGGCTTTCCGTCTGTGCCTTTCTTCATCTAAAGCTCATGATAAATATCTGAGTCTGTATGGTGATGAGAGACTCCAGGATCGCTGGATTTGGAAGGATTTATGCAGGATTATGGGGAAATGTATATTATGAGATGAGCTCTTAGTACCTCTCACCTGTTTAAACTTTTTCAAAGAGAGAAAAGCATTAGAGAGATAATGGAAGCCCTGTTAATTTGTTTTCTCAGGTGGATAGTATGTCATAATAGCAGGTTAAACCCATCAAACGATCTCCACAGTAGGTGTTTTTATAACATCTGATGAAGAGCTGCTAAAAATCTCCCCGATCTTGACAGAAAGCTTCTGTTGTGGTGTATTTTCTCTTCTCACCTCACTTTTTAGTGTGCGGCGTGTCGTGAAACACGATGGCAGATGGAAGTCGATCTGTGGTGTGGGTTCACTTCTCATTAGTGGTTCGCCCACTCAGAAGTAGCATCGTCTGGCTAGTCTCATTAGCATATTAGCGCACTTTCTAGATTAGCTTTAAACTAAAACGTTCTAGTGCTTTCAAGCTTACTTCAAAGAAACGCAGAAACTGGGCTAATTTCTCTCATTTAAAAAATAATACGGTTTTTGATATAGTGGTTGACTGTTAATGCAAACTGTGCAGCGTTGAGGATTTGCCCATTTCTAAGGCTTTATTAATACTTAAAATGTCACTTCACTGAATACATTACTAAATTTTTACGTGCACAGATTGAATCCATTTTAGTTTAATTGGTGGTCAGTCGTTTTTGGGAAGAGACGTCTGTTCCACAGCGATTTGGTCTTTGACCCAAAGCAGAACGGTTTAAATATGACAATTGAGACAATGAGAAAATATGCAACATTTTGGCATTTTGGTTGATTTCCATTAGTCAATTTCAAAAGCCAAAAGAAAAAAGAGGCAGAGACAGAGAGAAGAGGAAAGAAAAAAAGAAAAGAAGAAAGAAAGAAACCCATATTATAAGCTTTTACTTTTACTCATTCCTTGAACCATTTATCTTTAACTTTCACTGCATGTTTGGAGTCAAGATTTTTTATGTTTTAGAAATAACTTTCCTCTGCTCACCAAGGCTGTATTTACTTGTTTTAAAACAGTAAAAACAGTAAAATTGTGAAATATTATTACAATTTAAAATAACCATTTTCTATGTTAGTATAAAATAAAATAAAATAAATTACTGTAATCAAAGCTGTATTTTCAGCATCATTCCTCCAGTCTTCAGTGTCACATGATCTTCAGAAATTGTTCTAATTTGCTGATTAGCTGCTAAAGAAACATTTCTGATTGTTGTCAACATTTACTGAAATAGATACATAATAAAATCTACTTTTGATCAATTTAATGCATCCTTGCTGATTAAAAGTAAATCAAATAAATAAAGTTAGTGTCAGACCTGATCTTTTCAAATAAAGCGCTGTCGTCCAGGTTTGTCTGGCGCTCACAGTGATCGTTTTTCACTCAAACCGTTCCTGTAATGTGATGATATTTATATTTCCTCCTTAGGACGGTGTCAGTCAGTGTGATTTGATGTGATGTGTTTCGGGGCTGCGCTGTGAGGTTGTGGTGTGTTTCTGCATCTGTGAGCGTCTGTCTGCAGGCGTAACGTCTGTCTGTGAGACCGTGTCTCTCTCTATTCACTCCTTCACCGGAGAGACAGACGCAGACATGGACCACAGGAGGCTAAGTGCCCTGTTTGAAGATTCAGTGGAGCATATGACCTTTAAAAGCAGTTCGGCAAGCAGATCGCCACTCTTGTGCTCTCAGCTCATGTGTGTGTGTGTGTGTGTGTGTGTGTGTGTGGTGTGTGTGTGTGTGTGTGTGTGTGTGTGTGTGTGTGTGTAATTTCTTGGCTATACTTTAGGGACAAAACTGTCCGTTGACATCAGCTAAATAACAAAAGACTTTTCTTTGGGGACGTCCTCAAAGGTAAACTGAGTCTTAAGTACAGTCAGTAGTGTTTTGTCATGAGAAAGAAAAACCACAAATGAAACCAAATGAAGATTTTTAAGTCTCCTGGTTCTCAGTTTCTGAAAGAAAAAGAAAAAAGTTTCAGATGAAATCTGAATCAGTGTCTCAATCTGTGCTCAGATTTCCTAAAATATTAAATGTGATGCATGCAATCAACGTTTCTCATTAAATGATCTAAACTGCTATCCATCTTCATTTTATACACTGCAACATATCATTTTCTTCCTCTGTATTTTTGTCTTATGATATATTCATGCTTTTCTGTCCAGGTAATATTTTTCCTCAAAATTAAAAGACAATAAATGAATTGTAATGCATAGAGGAAATTTAGACTATTATATGATTTTTAGGTTATTTTATATTGTGACTTTTTAATTACAATTATTCACCCCCCCTCTCTTTTTGTCACTGTAATGCAGAGAGAACTTTAAAATATAAATATAATAACTCAAAAATAGAAATAAATTGATAAATAATGTATATAGAAAACTCTCAATCTTCATGTTTTACACTTCCAAAAATTAATTACTGTCTTGTTTTACACTGCAAATATAGTAAAAAAAAAAAAAAAAAAAAATATATATATATATATATATATATATATATATATATATATATATATATATATATATATATACATATATATACAAATATATTTAGAAAAATTACTGATTTTCTGATTTTAATAAATTGATGCCAATGCGATCAGAAGAATAAACTTAATTTAAACCAAAAACAAGCTTTGATTTTTCAAAGAAATACATTCAAGACTTTGAAGTTATTTTGCATGTCCAGTAAATGTATCTTTGTTTAAGACCGGAGACAATATTTGTACCAGAAAAATACAGTATAGTGTAGCTCTATAATCTCACATGAAATTACCTAAATTATTTTGATGAGTTGGTAATAAAAAAAACATATGGTGCCGTGACTTATTGATCAGATTATTTTTTCACATTGTATAATGAATTGTAGGACAAAGATACTTGTGTAACGTTGCTTTCTCTCTCTCTCTCTCTCTCTCTCTCTCTCTCTCCCTCTCTCTCTGTCTCTCTCTCTCTCTCTCTCTCTCTCTCTCTCTCTCTCCTCTCTGTCTGTCTGTGTCTGTCAGTGAGTGTCATAACGCTACAGACCGTATAAAGGTGCGCGTGTGGGATGAAGACGATGACATAAAGTCCAGAGTGAAGCAGCACTTTAAGAAGGAATCGGATGATTTCTTGGGTCAGACCATCATCGAGGTGCGGATGCTGAGCGGGGAGATGGACGTCTGGTATAATCTTGGTATGTTATGTGCCTCATTCTTCATGAACCTCAAAAAAGTCATTCCATGTCATTCCAAACCTTTATGACATTTTTTTTCGCCTTAAGATGAACTGAGATACTCATGCTGTTCTGTCAAGGTCATATTTTATCCACAAATAAACAAAAATTGAACAAATGAATAAAATTATACAATTATTCACACTGTGTTGTCATTAATGCAATGCGAAGAAAACTTAATATGCAGATATATATATATGTGTGTGTGTGTGTGTGTGTGTGTTTGTGTATACATAGTATTTTTTGTTATTTGTACTGAAGTATTTTAATTAAAAAAAAATTGCATCTATGTGTATATGTGAGTATATTTTGGCTTGTTTTATTTTTAATAATTTTTTTTAATTTTTTTTTATGCTTCATTTACTTTTTTTTCTTTGTTAATTGTATTTCTTAATCATCTGATTTGGTGATTTTTCTTCATTTATTTTTTTGTATGTTGAAGCACTGAATAGCCATTATTAATTGAATGTGCTACAGTATATAAATAAACTTAACTTGCCATTATATAATGTATTATTGTGTTGTTATTATTATTAATTTAAAAATATATTATGTTACATTACTTTTTATTTCTTATATTAATTTAAGCAAGAAATATTTATATTTATATGTAAATAAATGTATAAACAATGAGAATTGTTAATTAAAAATAAATTACCAAGTTTAAAAATTGTTCATGCAAAGATGTCTCATAATAGGATGCAGTGTAAACTAATCTTTTGATTTGGGGGTGAAATGAGACTCTCTTTGCATTCCTTTGTGAGATTTACAAATAGTGTACTCTTTCTATCTTCCGTTCACACGTTCGCGTTCATTCTCCCTGCAGAGAAGCGGACGGATAAGTCGATGGTTTCGGGGGCCATCAGGCTGAAGATCAGCGTTGAGATGAAGGGAGAAGAGAAGGTGGCTCCTCCTCACGGGCAGTACACATGTTTACACGAGGTACATCAAATACACTGCAGACACTGCCTTCCTGATCACAGTTTTGTCTTGCTTTAAACATATAGACATCAACAAACTCACTTAAATGCACTTTATATGTACATGCTGTTTGTTTGATGTATGTTTTTTCTTATGCAGTGACCTGTATTTTGCTTGTAAGGTGACCTTGGGTGTCCTGAAAGGTGCCATGAAATAAAATGCATTATTATTATTATTATTATTATTATTATTATTATTATTATTATTATTATTATTATTATTATTATTATTATTATTAAATATTGTTATTATTTTAAAATATTGTTAGTCTCTGCTTGCCACAACAGAAAATAAAAAAATAAATATTTATATAATATATACATTTATTTTAAGGATGTTTAGATATTTTTTACTGTATCTTTACTGTTTATTTTATTTTCAAATATTTAAATGCTTTAAAAAAGATATTTGAGATTTTTTTTGTAATTAAAATCCATATAAGGAATATATTAAGTGCCTCAAAATGCCTAATTTTTATATTTAATAAAATTGATATTTAGATTTAGTCATGCCATTACATATATTATTGTATCAATTGTTATATTATATTTAATCAAATATATTGTATATTCAGAAAAGTGATAATTAGACATTGTGATGTCACTACATATATTATATTACTGGGTTAATGCATATTCTATTTTATATTAGATTTGATTATATTCAATAAAATTTATTTTATATTTAATGAAAGGGATATTTATATAAAGTCATGTCATTGCATATAAATTATATTACTGGATCTTGACTCCACATTAACAACAATATAGTTTATATAGAAATTTCAATATGGCCACCACATCTGCCAAAACTCAACATGCATTTGTGTTGCATTATGAGTTGTGTTTCAGAATCCATCGACGTGTGAAATCGATCATGTGTGGCTGGAAGGGTTTGTGTTGAAGTGTTTGTACTGTAGTGTTGTGGCATTTTTGTCGGTGTGATGACAGTAGGTTGGCACCCCGAAATGTTGACCTTTCCAGGCTGGCTGTGCTGTTGATGTTCCTCGACATCTACTCCATATCAGTGCTGTTACAGTTCATGCGATTGAAATCCCCTGAACGGCTTCCCGCTTCTGTTGATTTCTGTGCAGAATCTCTTCCACTACCTGACGGAGTTGAAGAACAACGGAGTCGTGAAGATCCCAGAGGTCAAAGGTGACGATGCCTGGAAGGTTTACTTCGACGACGTGTCGCAGGAGATCGTGGACGAGTTTGCCATGCGCTTCGGTGTGGAGTCCATCTATCAGGCAATGACGTGAGTTTCTGATGTTTCATCTGCTTTTTAATAGAGATTGTGAGTCAGTCAGTGAACAGAAAGCAGTCGATGGCTCACATACACCCTGCGTTTGCTGTTAAAAGACGAGTCCTGGCGTTTTTCACCATTGAGGCTAAATGTGCTCCAGCAGGAATTTATGAAAACCTTATTTCGTGTCTACAAGTCTGTCAATGACTTACTCTCATGCATGCATACATGATGGTTTCATAAATCACAATCTTCAGCTTCCCAATGAAAACCTCTCAGGTACAGCACACGCTCTCTCTTTCTCTCTTTTGGTCGTTTGCACCTTTAATTAATTTGGGCCCCTGCTCTAAGGGCCCTTACCCTCGTAATTGCATCTGAAGTTTATGTCCCCTCTCTCTCCGTCTCACGCACTCTTTCTTTTTTTCTCATTCTCATTCTCGTTTCTATCAGGTGATCTTTCTATCTTTAGTGAAGTATTGCATTGCTGTGTAAGAAACAAGAAAATCATGCATTAAAACGCTGCAGCCTTTGTCATAATTGTGTGCAGGTATAATAGCATTCATTGTTTGTGGTTAGTAAGATTTTTTAAATCAAAAATACAGTAAAAACTGTGAAATATTATTACAATTGAAACAACAGTTTTTTATTTGAATAAATAGTAAACAGTAATTTATTCCTGTGATCAAAGCTGTATTTTCAGCATCATTCCTCCAGTTTTCAGTGTCACATGATCTTCAGAAATCCGAATAATATGCTGATTTGCATTTCTGATTGTTATTAATGTTGACAACAGCTGCTTCATATTTTTGATATTTTTGAGATACATTTTACTGTTCAGGATTCTTTGATGAAGAGAAAGTTCAAAAGAACAGCATTTGTTTGAAATAGAAATCTTTTGTAACGTTATGAACATCTTTATTGTACATTTTTATCAATCGAATGTATCTTTGCTTTAAAAAAATACAAATAAATAAAATAAAATGGATTATTTATTTACCTCAGGTCATGTGACCTCACAAAAGGAAAAGATTTGAGCAGAAAATAAAATCGGATGTTCAGTTTTGACTGTTGTTCCCCTCGTGTTTCAGCAGAGCCTCTAAACGCAGACTGCTCAGGTTTAGATGATTGTAATGCATAAAGTAGCTCTAACTTGACACTGAAATTTCATATTGCATGCAAACAATACACCTGCTTTGCACACTTTAAATAGACTTTAAAGCAAGGGCCAGAATTTACTTTTTTCGACACTGCTGCCAACTGTGGATGATTTGAAATAAATTACTGGTCATAAAAATGCATTATTTATGCATTATTCTTTCACTGAAAATATATTTCCAGTGCCCAACACTATGAGGTCATTTAGACGAGATCCTTTAGCTGTTGTTCACATCTTAATGTCATTGCATCATATGCAAGATGAGGTCATCTTTGCTTATTACGTGAAAATGCACCTGGCATGTGAGAACGCTTGATTTTCTTCCTCGTGTTTTTGTTTTGTTCTATAATGTAAGGAATATTGCACATGTGCATTCTGGAAAAATTAACTTTCGAAGGGTAAAAAAAAACTTTAGGCATCCTACAGTTTCCACTGTACATCATGACAGAATTTCTTTAGTAGACAGTATTTATTTACTGATTCGCTTTTTAACAGCTCCGTGTAATATTGCAGTTTCTAAGAAAGTTTCATTTTGGCACTTGGTGAGATCCTGAATATTTCTTGTTGTTCCAGAGAAATATCAGGGTTCATCTTTGACTCATAAAGCATCTGTTGATATGTTTTTCTGTTTTAGGATAATGGATATTGATTAATTGAATAAATGATAGTCTTCCAGCAATAAGCGTTTGGTACTGACCCTCTGAATCAGACTTATTTATACACTCTATACGGAAATCACACAGCACCAGTGATCCACACAGATCAAGTGTTCTGCTGTGATTATGTATGAGAAATTGCAATGAACCTACTAAAGTTGATGCATATGTTTTTTGCATATGCATGTGATCACATCTTTAAATCTGTTGGATGATGTGTGGAAATTATCCTCCATCCTGAAGCTTCAAGTTTGATGCTCACGTTTGTACCCATGACCTTTCCTCAGCCCTGTAATCATAAACAAAGTCATGTGACCCGTCCCTAATGTTATTAGAGATGCAGCCCATATTTTGTACCATTCAGCATTTTTTATTGCTGAAGGGGGAATAATGATTTCAGGGTGAAATCTTCAGTCATCAGCAGCATGATGGTTCACAGGTTTAAAGAACGATTCACAAATGATCTCCAGCCTGTTGAGAGCTTGAAGATTAAAGATGAGTCTTAGTTTCCTTTCAGAAAATTATTTTATTTTTATTTTAATTTATTTAATTTATTTATTTATTTATTTATTTATTTATTTATTTATTTATTTATTTATTTATTTATTTATTTATTTATTTATTTTATTTTTCATTTTATTATATTTTTATTTTTCATTTTATTTTATATATATATATATATATATATATATATATATATATATATATATATATATATATATATATATATATATATATATATATATATATGATATATCATTTTTTACAGTAAGCTGTATTATTTATTCATTTTATAAATAAATCATGTACTTTATTATTATGTATTTATGTATGTATGTAAGTATAATTTATTTCAACAGGACTCTGTTTTTAGGAATATGAATCATACAAATTCTGATTTACTCTTAATGATTTTGGTGCCTTAACCATTATATTATTATTATATTATTTTACATACTGAAAACAGTGATCTCTGGAGTTATGATTTCTCATGATTTCTCATTTCTCTGGAATATGCAGACTATTTCCAGATGATATCACAGATATTTACGTTGCGTGGGAATTTAACCCTGTTTTGGAGGGAGATGTTAAAGAGGACAGCAGCCAGACAAGGATTTTATAAATGAGGAAAGACCGAATGGTTATAGGCTGAATGGAAAGCAAGCTGTTACCAGGCAACAGCAAGTCAACACCCTCCATCAGATATCATTTGTCCTGATTTAGCCATCAGCATCTTTCAGTCATGTCTGAAACAAGAGGGAATATGGAGAGAAGGATGGATAACTCTTCACCTTTACTTGGAGGCACAATAACTCTTGTGAGTCTTGATGGCCTGTTTGGGCTCAGAGGTCACACTATCAGAACTATTGAGGTCCAAATCAATGTCTGCAGGTACTAATGTACAGTCTCACTTCATTACGGCCCACAGCTTCTGCTCACAGACTTTCTAGTTCCAATTAGTAGAAAAATTCAAGGAGAGAGGAAGAGGAGGATGTCAAAGTGTGGTTTCAGTCTGTGGGTTTGCTTAAGTGGGCGTGGCTTTGATAAAGATGTTTGTTTTTTAAGTGGGCGTGGCTTTGATAAGAAGGTTTGTTTAAGTGGGTGTGACTATGAACTGTGGGTTTGTTTATGTGGGCGTGGCTTCAAATAGTGTGTTTGCTTACATTGGTGGAGCTTACATAATCGCACCTGAACACTTGATCTGTATGGATCACTAGTGCTGCATGATTTCTGTATAGAGTGTGTACAGTTAATCTTTGAGGTCAGTTCTCCTGATTCAGTGGGTCAGTACTGAAAGCTCATTGATGTAGGTTGGTTTAAGTGGGCGTGGCTTCAGTCAGTGGCTAAGTTTTTAAGTGGGTGTGGCTTCATACTGTGGTTTGCTTAAGTGGGTTAGGCTTTAATCAGTGGGTTGGATTTAAGTGGGTGTGGCTTCAAACCGTGGTTTGGCTTAAGTGGGTGAGGCTTCAAACTGTGGTTTGGCTTAAGTGGGTGAGGCTTCATACTGTGGGCAGTCTTTAGTGTTTGTGGCTTAAAACCATGGGTTGATTTAAGCGGGTTTGACTAGTTAGTGGGTTGATTTAAGTGGGCACGGCTTCAATCAGTGGGATGGTTTAACAGGGTGTGGCTTCAATTAGTTGGTTGTTTAAGTGGGTGTGGCTTCAATCATTGGGATTTATAGTGATAAATATTGATAAAAATGATAGGTAAAATTTAATAGCCTGAATGCACTGTAAGTCGCTTTGGATAAAAGCGTCTGCTAAATGCATACATTTAATTTAATTTAATGTTTAAATTTAGTTTAATTTTTTATTTAATTTTAAATTTATAGTGGTGTGTCACCAATAAAAAATGCCGTTTTAGTAATATTGTAATATTTTATTTTGAAATAGCTTTTTTTTTTTTGTATTTTATATCATATTTAATTTTAATTTTATCTTAAGTTGTTTTTAATGTACTTCTATCATTTTGCATTTCTTTTAACCAAATATTTTATATAGCTTATTAATTTATTTTAGTTTTAGTAACCGCAGTACTTCAGCTTATTTCAGCTGGTTGCTTTATGTTTTTTTTATTCAAGTTTTTTCAAATAATATATTTTTAGCATTTTATTTCCATTTTTTTCTTTAGTATATATCTTGAACAAATGGTCTTGTGGTCTGTGTGCAGTTGAATCATTTGTCATTAAAGTCATTTGACAGTAATTCATTCTAGAATTTGTGTTTGTTTGCTACCTTATTTAGCCATTGTAAATTATTTATATTCATAACAAGAGGAGAAAGAGAAAAATGTGTTTATATGGATAATTTGTTTGTTAAAAAAATATCAAATAGCACTGTATTATATGTAAGTGTGAGTGTGCAGTATACATGTTAGATGCTGTATTTAACTGAGTGTGTGTGTGTGTGTGTGTGTAAGCCCTGCAGGCCTGCTGCTATTTTTAGTCGATGTGTCTTTTCTTTCTTCTCCTATCGCTCTTTCTCTCTTATATCTTTCTTTAATGAATCTCCTCTAACAGTGGCTGTCATTACAGGCCAATTTCCTGCACTGCCCTGCGGCCCGAAACACGACAGATCTGTGTTGCGCTGTCTGTGAATTTTGAGAATATAAAAAGGATCGGGCAGCTCATTTCCTGTGTGCATATCTCAAATAATTGTTTACATGTGTGACACATACATAGTTTTTTTTTTCAATATGATAAGGATGCTACAATTCCCTGGTAAAATGTTCATAAATGTTTATTTTAAGTTTGTGCTTTGCAAAGTCATGTTTCTTATCAGTATTTCCAGTTATAATATTTCTGCGCAGTACAGAAGTTGTCTATGGGGCATTTAGGAAATGTATTTGGTTTCTATTCACTTTTTGTTGTTGTTTTAATGTTTTTGCTCAAGGGAAGTAAAATTACAGGAATCTGATGTGAAATATACATTGTTTTAGGTGTTCAGCCACACATCAGTGTGTTTATGACTGAATCTAACATCTGTTTCTCTCTCTCTTTCAGGCACTTTTCATGTCTCTCATCCAAGTACATGTGTCCCGGCGTACCCGCTGTGATGAGTAACCTACTTGCCAACATTAATGCCTATTTCGCTCACACAACAACGGCGAACACCAACATCTCGGCCTCCGACCGATTCGCAGCATCCAACTTTGGGGTTTGTCGGTCTCACTGCTGATAGATAGATAGATAGATAGATAGATAGATAGATAGATGGATGGATGGATGGACTTTTGGATTTGGATTTTTGATTAGATGGACTGATTATTAGGCTTGGGTATCGAGTATCGTGTATCGAGTATCGAATATCGAGTATCGATTGGAACCGGGACTAGCTTTGCGATTTTCCCGGAATCGTTCAAAAGTTAAAATTTCGATTCCTAGTCTCGATTCCTAGTCCGCCAACCGGAAGAAGAAGAAACCGCTGAACATCAACAAAAAAACGGAATCGCTTAATCCAGTCACAAAAACGGAATTTACAGTTTAACACGGAATGTCACAGAATTTGCCAAATTTTGAATGAATTAATCAAAAGTTGGTCATTGCACTTACATCAAATAGTGATATGGACTAGTATCTGTAAATATTAAGCCGGAAATTTCTATTTAGATGTGAATCCTGCATGTTCTGCGTGTCTGTGTTAATAAATGCATCTTCATTCATCACACACATGGAAGCACGCGTGACACTCGGAGTGATTTCAGAGTCTGTCATCTCTCTAAATAAGTAAAAGAAAAAAGTAAAAAGTTCATAGAATTAAAATTGATTTAAAAGGTCAGACTATTTCCTTCAGAAAGACCGTTAACCGTTAACTTTTTTTGACCCTGCCTCTTAAAAGAATCAGAATCGAGAATCGTTCAAATTCAGACGATACCCAACCCTACTGATTATTGAATGAAAGGATGTATGAATGGCTGATTGCATGAATGATATGGCATTGATTATTAAATAAATAGATAAAAGCATTGAAGAACAAGCTGATGAATTAATGAATGAATGGATGGATGAATGAACAGAATTACTGATGCATGAGTGAACCAATGGATGATATGTGGCTGATTTCATGGATGCTCAAATGAATAGATGGATGACAGGATGCAGAACTGATCTGTTTTTGTGACTTTGTTTCTTGTATAGAGAGAGAAGTTTGTCAAACTCTTGGATCAGCTTCACAACTCTTTGAGGATCGACCTCTCCAAGTATCGGGTGAGTTAAAGCACACGTAAAGTTAAAGCATACTGTATCTCTTTTAGAGATATCAGAAAGAAAAACACTGATCTATTATTCATCGCCATTGAGATAATTTAACCTCTCCATCACTTTTAGTGGTCCCCTACCTTAATTCACAATGATATTCAAATGCTTTACGAGTTCTTCACAGAACAGAAGGTGCATTTATTCACACGATTTGAGAAAGATTGTTCTCGACTCGCACTGCCCTTCTTGCTTTTATACAAATTGCAATGTTTGTCTTAATGCGTAACGAGAGAATCATTTCTGTCAGAGAGAAGCTTCTTCTGAAAGGTCGCTTTTGCAGTCAGATCGTGCATGACTCTCTCGAAGACATGTGGTCTGTCTGTATTTCAGTGTGAGAGCTGGAAAGCATTGACAGGGTGCTCACACACACACACACACACACACACACACTCGACTGCCAGCCATCCAGTGAGTTCAGTGGCCGTTACCTGCTCCTCTCCGGCCGTCAGCTTCCAGGCAACACGTCCTGACAGTAATACACTCCGGATCTGCTGAGCTCTGTGGATTTGACTGTAATGAAATTCTGAAGCAAAGTGAGTTTGGTTTCTCGTACGGCTCGTGTGGATTTGGCCGAGGCAGGTTTAGTTCTTCCAGGGCACTTTAACGCCTCTGCTTTATTAGATAAATTTCCACCACTTGCGGCTGTGTTGTCTGTGTTCAATAAACCTCAGGCAGATTCATATCCTCACCACTTGTACAAGATAATACGTTTCTCCAGACGTCTGGAAATCACACTGAACTCCGGAAAACGCTGGATGCTTTCTGCTCAATCTGGCCCCGTTCCACATGCTTTCAAAACAACAACTCCATCATAGCCAAAAATAGAACTGAAGAGCACAGAACTGCCTAAAGTTAAAGTGCAACGTTTGATTTCAGATAGACGGATAAAATAAACGAAGTTTCAAAACAAATATCATACACTACCGTCCAAAAATGTGGAAATTTGTAAAGTTTTAGAAGTCTCTTCCACTTAACAAGGCTGCATTTATTTGCTTAAAAATACAGTAAAAAATTTAAATATTTTTACAATTTATGAATATACAGTAAAATGTATTTTTCTGTAATGCAAAGCTAATTTTCAGAATCAATACTCTAGTCTTCAGTGTCACACGATCCTTCAGGAATCATTTTGATTATAGTTAAGGTTTTTATTTTATTTAATTAAATTTTCATGCAATAACTAAAAAAAAGTATGTTTTTAATTTTAAATAACTGTAGCCCAACATTATGTTCATAAGTATATCTTTGCTTTTCCGGCATTTCACATCACTCGAGCTTCTGCATGCTTGTTCATTACCTCAAATGTTATATATACAATAGGCTGTAAAAATGTTATTTTAATATATATACGTATATTCTCTGAGAGCAAGTGTGATGTTTGAATTTATCTTGTTTTAAGGATAACAAGACCAAAATCCAACCCAAAAATACTGTGTGAAGTGACCTGCGGCAGCAGAGGGAGGGATGGGGAATCAAAGCGACTGTGAAAACAGCCTAAATTGATTTGCACGAGTCTCTGTTTTTGGTGTCTGTTGTTGACAAACCGCTCCAGCCCTCCATTACTCGCTCTGAATAATTAGAGAGCTGCGGTGAAACACCAGCCAAGAATTACAGCAGCGTCTATAAATCTGGCATCGATAAATGTGCCGTAAGCGTCTCTTAGACCGCAGGAGTCTCTCCTCACTTTTACAAAACTATTACATAACCATCCTGACACATTCTAACCTGTTTCTCCGAGCGTGTCTTTTGCACACATGCACACGTATGCGGCATCATGCTTCCTCTTCCTCTCATGCTTACCCTGTAAATATATTGTGTACCTTCATGCAAGAACAAGCAGGCTGATAGCTTTACAGCCCTACAACACATTTTCTCTGTCTGTTGCTGGCTTGGCTCGGGCTGCTAAATCATGATATATTTTGTCATTGGTGCTCATGACGATGGAACAGGTTTCTGTTATTAATATTGCTGCATAGTGCATTCTACATAACGCTGCAGGGTCAATGAAAATGACTCATGGTGACATGTTTTTATCCATTCGTCTCTGCCAAACCTCCTCAACCAGAGTAAATGGCCATTTGAAATATTAGCAGGTGAAACACCCACCATATAGATATGTATCTTATAATATTTCAGAGGAAATCTCAGACTTTCTTCAAATGCAAATTGTTTTTATGTTGATTATAAATATTACAATTGACTTGGTAACACTTTACTTAAAGCCTTTATTTATGATGCATTATAAAAGTAGTTTTAATGTTTTTATAATGCCATGCATTGTATTATTCCTTGAATAATTGTTATCCGTTTTAAAACATTATAATAATGCATTTATATTATATATATTATTATAATAATAATATAATATTAATGCATACTGTATCAATGCATATAAATGCACAATAATATATTATTTTATTATATATAATTTCAACTTTTTTTAATCTTGTCTAGTTGAGTCATGTTTGACTTTTTTTTAGACTTTAGATCAGTTTTTACATTGTATTGAAATCAACTGAAATCAATCTACAGCCACATATATCATCATTAAAAGACATTATTTGGGTTCTTTGTGTAATTTAGAGCGTACAAACTACATATTTTGTTACTTTTTTGCCAATATAGGCCTATCTATTCCATCCTACTGAGCTAATGTGCAGTTTCCCTCTGTTCATCTGTCTCTTAAACATATATATTCATCAAATCCATAGCCAACTCTATAATCTTAATCTATTTATCTTCTTTGACAGATATGCTCTGCAAATAACAGAGAAATGGATGGATGATCTGATGTTAATTCTGTTTGCAGGATAACTTCCCTCCTGGAAATCCAGAGAGACTCCAAGACTTGAAATCAACCGTCGACCTGCTGACGAGCATCACCTTCTTCAGGATGAAGGTACGACACTGTCTCTCTCACACACACACACACACACACACACACACAGACACACTCACATACATAGAGAGAGAATTATGCAAGCTTTTACACTAGAATTAAAGCAGCGTGACTCAGCACTGTGACTCACACACACAATAAAAACCCTCATGCATCTCATGAAAGAGAATTCTTTCAATTAAAATATGAATGATTTTTTTTTTTTTGTGACTTTCATTGGCAGTCAAAACATGATGGTAGTTGTTATTCAGTGTGAAGGACTTTCCTGGTTCCACAATAATTTCCTGCATTAAATAGTCAAGTATATTCAACAAAAATTTAATTAAAAAAGAAAATAATCCTCTTCTGGAATTAAAAAAATATTTAATGCATAGAGAAAATTTTAAATGTTATTTATCTATTTATTTTAAGTATTATTTTCATGACAATTAAGCACATTTTCCCCCAAATTCTCATTACTGTAATACATCGTCAGTGTCAGTTTTTTCAATACAAATTAATTTTAGAAAATTATAATGATGTTTAAATGCTTTTGTAATTTTAATAACATAGTATTATTATTTTTTTTAATTATAGCAATTATATTTTTACATTATTTATTATAGTAAGCTTATAAAGCAATGCTAATATGCTTAATTTTCATGAAAATGAAAATGAATTTAATCTCTAAATATATATTTTTTTTTTTTTTTTTTTATGCTTATATAATTTGGGGTGAAATATGACCCTGGCGAGTTCTTGACTAGTTTTGAGTAATTGAGCCTGGTTGTGAAATTCAGCTATATTTGACGTTCTGATAGAGATCTGCTGTTGATTGTCTCGGGTGTTAATGAGCTGCTAATCACAGCTTTCCTGATAAGAGTCCTGCACTGAGAGACTTCAGATGTGATTCACTTCAGCAAGCAACGACAAAGTAAATATATTCTCTGATTGTTTTCACATTCTGCTTCATCAGCCGCCAAAATATAAAGCTGTGCTGCTTTACACTCAGTAATGAAATATGTTTCACCATCGCTGCAGGGTTTCAATGATTTCTCATTTGTTTGCATGAAATAAAAAAATCTTTTGGCTCTTGAAATATGCAATTGAGTCAAATTTATTTTGAGCACAATAACTAGAACCACTAGTTCTTGGGGTCCCGTGGCAATATAACTGTATTTGACATATAGCTCAGCTCTGTGGGAGAGAATACCGCATTTTTTGAGAATCATAAAGAATACGCTGATTTCTCACTGTTGGGGAGCCAGGAAATATATTCAGAGCAAATGTGCCTGTAAAACCACTGTAGGGTGCAGCATTTATATATTTATATATATTACAGCAATATTCCAGGCGTTTTGTCTTTGTAGTCATCCTCTAGATGAGATTGCGGCTGCTGAGCTTGATTTTTAATACTGTATATGACTGACTGACTTGTAATCGCAGGTCAATATGAGTTGGAAAAAACCTTCATATCCACTACAGAGAATAAACAGTGATTGATTTTTCTCCCTTTCTCCTCCCGGGCTATTACAGTTCATTTGCACAGTTTTGTCAGATTTAGTCCATGCTTAGAAACATAGACATTGGCAGCCATTGGCCACAAATATACTGTATGCAATTATACAAACACAGACAGACATGTGAAGTTTTCTGTGTCATTAAATCACATATTTTATTATTAACTCATAACCTATCAACTGTGCACTTGCATTGCATTATGACTCGAATGTATTGATCTTAATCAAGTTTAAACAACGAGAAGTTGGTGTTGAATGTGTTGGACTTTTTTGCAGATCGGTAATGTTTTTTGCAAAACTGTATGTAGGTCAATGATGATGCAACTTTTAAAAACTAGGACTGTAGTGAAGCAGCTTGTATTATTAATATAAAAAAAAGTTACACATACAGTATAATTATGAACTTATACAATATTTTCATATCAACATATATATATATATATATATATATATATATATATATATGTTAATATACATAAATAGAAATATATTATATTCCTAAGGACTTGGCTTGTATTTTACACTTGATTTTTATAAGAATCACCCTTGTGATCATCTCCTGATCATTTTTGTCACTGACCCACATCCAGATTTGATGGACTGTGAACTACTTGAATTAAGGAGTGTGTTTGGATGAGTCATTGTAGAGAGTAGACTGAGGCAGGAGGAGATGATGTCACACACACACACACACACACACACACACACAGTGCTGTCAGTTCATTAGCCGGGCCTTGCATCCTATAAAAAGCGCTTCGTCATTTTAATAACGGACAGTTAGAGTGGACTGAGCAGGCAAATCAGTGAAGCGCGGCTAAAGAGGCAGAGGAAGCTCCGCCCACTGAGAAAGCACCGCCAGGCACTGAATAAAACTCTAACTGTCACAATGCATTATGGGTAATGGAAGAGCGCCCATGCCAGGGTGATGTTTATTCCTGCCCTTAGCGGCTGCATTCAGAAACACCAACACAGCACACGTGGAGGAATGGGACACATTAGGCGTTACATAAGGCAAAAAGAAACGCATACTAATCTGTACATTCTCATGTTATTCATTTATATACTCTGAGCGAGTGTTTTTAGTCTCTTATTCTGAGCAAAGAAATAAATAAAGAAAAAAATGTTTGTCATCTCTAATCAGTATAAGTATAGACTTATGCAAGTGATTGTGATTGTGGGCAACAAAACATGACTAAAAAACTGAACTTCACTGAAAGTCTTGACCTGAACTAGAATGCAACACTCTAGGAGCTGCATGGTGAGTTATTATGTATGTGATTGCTAGTCAACAAAGTCTTTTTGGATTCAAATTAGACCAATCTACTTTTTTTTTGTATTTGTAACTGACTTTAATAATTTATGAAGAAAAAAGACTGGTCTTAACAGTTTATGCACCTGACCCCAAGGACATTGTTTTTAACATTTTTACAACATATACAATAGAACTAGATTAGTAACTCATACAAAATTTGTATATATATATATATATAGCTTCTTCAGAGATAAAAAAAAAAAATGAAAACAACAAAAATGCAGCTAATGTGCATTCTTTATTCATCATTTGGTAGAAGTGGTGTTAAAATTTAAGTGGTGTTTTTTTTTTTTTTTTTCTTAGCAATTTTCCCCAACCAAAGTGATATTAACACATCGGACGGGCATCATAATTATGACTTCCCAACTCATAAACACAAACTTCCCAGGAGGACTTGAACACACCATAATAGCACAACACTCCATAGCAACTAAATCATTATGACATCATCCACCTAGAGCACAGCAACACTGAAAACCTTTCAGAAGGCCATAGAAACTACAAACCACACACAACACTTAAGAAACTGCAGCTATCCTGGCTTACTGATGTTGTGTGTGTGTGTTATTGGACTAACTGTGAGTGTGTTTTTGTGCTGTAGGTGCAGGAGCTGCAGAATCCTCCCAGAGCCAGTATGGTGGTTAAGGACTGTGTGAAGGCCTGTCTGGACTCCACATACAAATACATCTTTGACAACTGCCATGAGCTCTACAACCATCTGCTGGACCAGGTAAGAGATTAAGAAAGGTTAAGAAAGACTCTTAAGATCAATACGGCCACAAACATACTAAAATGCATGAATGCAGAATGTGTTTCCACAAGTGGTGCAATAGCAGGGAAAACCCACGGGGTGTACTTCTACGGTTAGTTTTCTCTTTCTGGGCAACTACTGTCATGGTGGACCAGTTGTTGGTTAAAGTGAAAGTGTAGCTCAATGCTAAGGATGTTTTCTATTGACTTAGTTAGGCAAGTGGTTCAGTTCTTCACTGACCCTGTCACTAACTAACTAAATAAGACCTAATGCATGGATCCAATATAATGAAACACATCCGGTTTCTTTTCCAATTGTTTAATTTCTCTTAAGATATTAACAACCACGTTTTTAAGTATTATGATATACTGTATTTTTCGGACTATAAGTCGCACCTGAGTATAAGTCGCATCAGTCCAAAAATACGTCATGATGAGGAAAAAAACATATATAAGTTGCACTGGACTATAAGTCGCATTCATTTAGAACTAAGAGAAAACATTACCGTCTCCAGCCACGAGAGGGCGCTCTATGTCTTCAGTGTAGACTACAGGAGAACTGAGCAGCATAGAGCGCCCTCTGGCGGCCGGAGACGGTAATGTTTTCTCTTGGTTCATTTCTCTTTCATTTCTCGATTCATGTCAAATTAATTTTGATAAATAAGTCGCACCTGACTATGAGTCACAGGACCATCCGAACTATGAAAAAAAGTGCGACTTATAGTCCAAAAAATACGGTAAACTTGCCTGCATTTGTCCATTTAGGAGCAAGAAGACACAAAATAGAGCTCAATTCAGTATTTGCACGCTTGAGATATAGCTTTCTCTGCATGAATTGAGTTCTCATTCGTGTCTTCTTATCGCTTGAATATTTAAATTGTCAAAACACATGCAACTGATAAACTTTCAGTCGTCCAGTGATAAATGTTTTGTAATGTGCAGCGCTGAGCTGAATAATAACAAATGTGGTTTCAACAGCAGAGACTTGGTTGGCAAAACACGGTTGGCCTTGAGTATTGTGTTTTGTTGAATATGTTCTGGATGGCATGCTTGCAATGCGTTTTCCAAGCAGTGACATCTGTGATTGTGTGGAGTGTTTCGTGAAAAGAGAGTGTGCTGAATGAGAGAAGGGTGTTTCCTTGCTGGAAGAGAGCATCTCTCTCTTCTCAGCCCGGTTGTAAAGTAAATGCAGTGTTATGACACAATTTATTTCTGATGTTGTTGCTGTCTGTGTGTGGGTGTGTGTGGTCGCTTCGATCTGATCTCTCCAGTCAGACATGACCACAGAATTTCTCATGGTCCATTCGCACGACACACGCACTAACACAGTGGCTTTCACGCGTTCACACACAACATGATCTGATGCACTGACCCCAGAATCCTCCGTCACAGTGTCACGCTTGCAGAAAGTGTCTAGCCGTGGTGTTTTCGCTCTCTGACACTGTGTCAGTATTTCATTGATTTTTAAGGTTCATAGAGCAGTAGTTCACAAAAATGAGTTCCAGTCCCATCTACTTTCCTCTATTAAACACAAAAGGAGATTTTTGGAAGAATGTTCATGCTGCTCTTTACTGCATTTTGACCAGAGCTTGCCAACTTCCATCAGCATAGAGAATCACTCTGTAATATAGTATATTCCAAGTTTTTCTTTCGTATTAATCTAACTTTTATATATAAATATATATATATATAAAATATGTTTAAACGTACGAGTGAGATTTAAGAACATTTAAGCACATTAATCTATTAGTGTCATGTGTGCAGATATTTTATTTAAAAACAAAGCCATGAGGTGTTATGTTTATATGCTATTAAGGTATTTATTATTATTTATAAATATAGATTTTATTTGTATCTTTTTAGATTCCATTTATTTTTGTTCAAGTTTTAGTAATTTTGTTATGTTTTTGTCATTTGTATTAGTATTTCATTTTTTAATTTAGCTTTCATTTATTTTATTTTATTTTAGTTATTATTTTCGTGTTTTAATGTCAGTTTTAGTAATTTTATGTGCCTTTGTCATTATTTTTTTTTCATTTTACATTTAGCTGTATTTGTTATTATCATCATTTATTTTTATTTATTATTATATTAAGTTTGATTTTTATTTATTCAGATTTTCTTATATTTTCAAGTTTCATTTTAACTTTAGTTTTTTTCTGTGCTTTTGCCATTTTGATTAGTTTATTAGTTTTAATTTTTTTTAACCTTTAAATTTAGATTTTTTTAAGTTTTATTTCAATTTCAGTATTTTTTTTGTCTAGTATTTATATATATTTATATTTCAGCTTTATTGGAATTAACTAAATCTATTTTCAGTAGTTAGTTTTGATAACACTGATCCTGTCCTGCAGAAATCCTCATGTTTCTGTGTTTATACTGTACGTTTATTGAGCTCTGAAGGGCAGGACTGTCAGCATCACCAGCCCAAAATAACAGATTATAGCGGATTCCCCAAACACAACACAGCTAAAATTACAACACAGAGTTTAACTCTCACTAGTAGAGAGGTTTATTTTTAGTAGCTTTTGGAGCAGAAATGACCCATCTTCTTCTCTAAATGAGGCAAAGGCCCCATGGAGAGGAAAACAGGGTTTTATCTGGTGCACATGGAATGTTCTTATTATCTTATATATAAAATATAGCAGCATCACTGAGAAGTAGGTTGGTTATGTTATATAATCATCTCAAAGAGCTCTTAAGACACGTGCGCGGGAAACAAGCAAATCCTGTTAGTGTGATGTGAGTGAAGGAAATCCGTGGAAACATGAGGACTTGAAAAGAACAAAGATGCATGGTTGGTGGAAATAAGATGAGACGCAGTGAGTCAGAACAACTGGCAGAAAATGTACAGAGATAAAGAGATTAAAAAACTGACAGAAAATACTTCAGTGAATTTCACAAAACCAGTCAGGAACATGCATGGGTCATATTTCATCTTCCAAAAAAAGAATGTATGAATCTCACACCCTACTCCAACTTACATCATCAGAAAACTTTATTTGCAAAAAGTTAAAAATTGTACTTCCACAAAAAAGGGAAAAAATATTTTCAATTTTGCATAAAGAAACTAATTTCATCATATGATAAGGATTAAATAATATAATAATTATAGTAATATTTATAATAATTAATTATTAAATGATTATTTTTAATAATTATATATTATTTAGTCATATTGTGTGCTATTTTAATGCTGATTTATACATATAAAAAACATACTTTATTACAGTAGTATAGTGTTCCAGTTATATTTTCCTTTTGACCTTCCAAGAAAAATAAATAAATAAATAAATTCAGTTTGCATTAAAAAGTTAGCGCTATTTTTACTATTTTCATGATGATTATTTACATTTTAATTGTTCCTAAGTATGAAATTAAATTCATAATTATAACAATATGTAATCATTCATAACTAAATGATACAAAATAGTGTTGCAATGATTAATTATTTTACAAATTATATATTGTCATTTCACTTTAATGCTGATATAAAGTAATGAAAATGTTACAATTAATCAATAAATAAATAAATACAAATGGTTAATGGGATTTAAAATAGGCGTCCTTCTTTATGCAAAATATTATTATTTATTTTTTTCTATTAGATTAAATATAGTCTGTTGTTCCCAAGACATCCAGCTATTTATACTAAACCCTTTACATTTGCAGTTATGATCTATAAATAAATAAACTGTACATATTGCAGTAGAAGCAATTAGCAGAGCGTGTAGCTGTGATTTACACGATGCATGTTAAACTCACACCTGAAAGAGCATCACCAGAAACATGCAATCATGCAAAGCCCTTAAAACACCTTTTAATTAGAGGTAATAGTTATTTATAGGTATATGCAGAGCACCGGCGTGTGTTTTAGATGATTAGAGATATATTTTCTATCTTAATACCATGGGCTTCAGGGACATTCTTTTTAATCAGAAACATACCAACCCACAAATTATTACATTTAAATGAATGTTTTTAATTTTAAAATTCAGATTAACCTGAACCTGATAATCTCAAAAACCACAGTATTGTCTCAAACTGTGCTCAGATGTTGTCAAGGATTGTAAAATGCTGTTTCATGTTGGCTTTTAGTCTCACGAGCAATGAAAAAGCAAGCTAAAGTATGGCTTGAGGGTGAGATCTGGATGAAATGACTCCAGACCTGCTGCAGGGCCTCGTTTCACCACAGACAATCACCAAACACAATGATTCTGTTGAGGGAAGACAATTACCTCAGAAAAGACAGAGAGAGTTTGGAGCAGCCCATCTTCATCCAGAGGGGAGGATGAGGATGGAAGAGTCCATTGTGTGTCATGGAGGGGGAATCTCAGCACACAGAACATCATGCTATCTCCATGTATGTCAGCACATTGATTTGTGTCAAGGTGGATTAAATTGTGCATAAAAACATCTCCCAAATCCATGAATATAAAGTTAAAGTTGATTAGTTACTTGTAGCTGTATAACATCAAACACTTTTTGCAACTGGATAAACTAGAAAGGGATTATATAATTTATTTTTCAAATTCTTTAAAAAAAAATTTATTCCAAAGAGAGACATTTGGATTTTTTAATCATTGACATATAATAATTTGCTCTGAAATAGCTTTCTTTTGCAGTTAATGTCACTTCAGTCAATTAGTGCCAAACTCCTACTTCCAGACCGCCTACTTTTCACGATCTAGTAAAATCATGTCCCTGCCTACATAATTGAATGTTAATGATTTCAAAAGGCAAACATGTTTTGTGGAAAGAACATGCATTGATTAAGTACACACAAGAAGACAAGGAAAGGAAACAGCACAGTCAAACAATATGATATAAACCCTTTCTCATTTAATCCGTTTCTAATTTCAGGCTGTGCATCTTTTTTTGCAAGTTGACAGACCTGATTAAGAACATTATCTGTATCTAATTTTTAATTCAATCTGCAGAGATACAGTACATGCACGCTAAAGAAGGATACAATATTTATCTTTGCAAAATCATCATCATCTGCACTGGAACAATCAGTTCTTTTATACCATCTGAAGCACATACACACACACACACACACACACACACACACACACACACACACACCCTGAGGAAAATACATCCTTCATTTAATCTCACGTTTGGGTGGAGTGACTCAGCTGCATGAGAAATAGTCTTGAAGTGTGTGTGTGTGTGTGTGTGTGAGTGTGTGTGTGTGTGTGTGTGTGTGTGTGTTTGTGTGTGTGTGTGTGTGTGTGTTGTCCTTTGCCTCGTAATGATAACCTCACTTGTGTCTCAGTGTGATGACAGGCAGATGTGAGCACTCTTTCTTGTAATTGTCTCCTTGAACTTGAATTAGAGAGTGACACAAACACACACACACACACACACATACACACACACACACAGTCACAGAGTAAATAAAGCAAGATCAATGTAAAGTTAAATGATCCAAACAGTCTTTTAGGAGGAATGAATTAAAAAACTACATGCTTATATTTTTTTAATTATAAATATTACTCCTCATCATTCATATGTAATGTAACGAATCCTGCTGTTACACATTCATAACAGGAATCAAGGACATGTGTTTCTCTCAATCTACAGATACAGCAGTAGAGGAATGTGAGCTGGTGTTGTGCTCCTGCTCTGACTCTAATCTAATTCAGCACATATTACTCAACGCCCTCAAGGAGCTGCTTTTTCCTTGAGTAAAACTGTGTTTCGCAGGCTTACATACCACATACAGGCCCATATACACAACACAGATGTCAGGATGAAAGTCTCTTTTATGAATCACTTGTTAGACTCCAACGGACCTTATATGTGCATGTGTGTTCAGTGTATTACCTGCTGTAGACTAGTACACACAGAGGTCTTAGTGTTCAACTGTATGGTGCTTAAGACAAAATGACTGAATAATAAAACACTCGCTGCTGTGGCCTTACAGGAAGCACCATGCTTGAGAGATAGGGAGAAAAATCCTTATTGTTGTACAAAAACACACAGCAGTAAATTTTTTCTTGTGTTTACCATTGGACGCAATGTGGCATAGAGCATGTTTTAATGCATGTTACATAGTCCATGATGCATTTTTGCCCTGTTTAGTAAGAGCTGAATTGACTATTTTAATATGTTTCTGTCAAATGATCCTTAAAAAGACACATGCTGATAAATCAAATATATCACTAGTCTTTCTGACATCAAACATATCAGACATCACACCCCCTTTAAAATAATCAGATTTTTTTTTTTTTTTTTTGCAGCCTGAAATGAAAATAGACACAGTTTTTGTTTTATGCAGTTTTATTTTCTCAGTGCAGTATTAAATTAAGTATTCATTTCTTTCAAAAAAAAAAAAAAAAAAACTTACACAGTCTTTGACCCTAAAAAGAAACTCAATTATGGCCCCAAAAATAAATACATAAATAAAACATGACTAGAATTATAATTGAATGGAATTATAAAATAATTTAATCGACACAGTGGATAATGTTTCAGCACCCTGGACAGTGAACGAACACGGTGAATTGTGCTTCAGCACCACAGATAGTGAATCGACACAGTGAACAATGTTTCAGCACCATGGACAGCGAATCAACACTGTATATTGTGCTTCAGCACCTTGGACAGTGAACCAACACAGTGAATTGTGCTTCAGCACCACAGACAGTGAATCGACACAGTGAAAAAAATTCAGAACCATGGACAGCGAATCAATACAACATATTGTGCTTCAGCACCATGGACAGTGAAACAACACATAAAGATGCAGTACCATGGACAGTTCCAGCTCACACATATCCCACAGTACTACTGGAATACAATTCTTGAAATTCCAGAGACCATAGAATTCCAATGCTCTCATGTGTAAGTGAGAATTGTCTTGCCGTGGAAAACAGCCCAGAGAGATGCCCGAAATAAACCTGGCATGATGCCCAGTTGTCCATCAGACAGAAGTGCATTGTGGGAGAGGCAGTGGGAGGGAAGTGAGAGTGCTGATTTTACCATCCAGATTGATAAACAAACATTCCCCCAGAGTAAACTCTGACCTGTGTGCCAAGAGATGGTGGCACCTGTAATTCAGCCAATCACACTCATTGTGTTATAGCTGGTGTTTATAAAAGCACATTGAATGTTGATTTCTTTGGATTTAGGTGACTTTCATATTGCAGCAAGGTTGTCAGTCTTATTTAGAACAATACCTGTGGTTCTCTGTATTAATTTATGTTATATCAGTACTTCTATAAAATGCTTGTGTTTGTCTAGAATGTAAGTATAGCTATAAAAACATGTTGAATTCCTGTCTATGCATTTGGCAGATGCTTTCATCCAAGTGTGGCTTACATGCATTTAACGTTTGTATTTTGTTAAGTGCTTGCATTTCCTAGGAAAGTCTTGAGAGCAAGTTTAGCATATATGTGCTGTTTAAATGTGCTTACAGTGTACTTTTTATATAAGTGAATGTTTCACAGCTTAATCGCTGTTAAACACTAATGTTTTGCTGTAGCTGTCAGTCTTTCTCAGGTTATTCGAAATTGGCAGAAAGTGTGAGGCAGTGCGAGACAAAACTCCTGTTAAGTGTTTGAGGAAGGACTATGAGGAAGGAAAACAAAAATGTAAAAAAAAAAATCCTTGAAATTGCACTACCATCACATTTCTGGTTTTATTTTGCCCAATTCATGAATCTTTTTATTTTATTTGGCCTTGGCTTGTGAGCCTTTACCTTTTCCTTTTTTTAAGTGCACTTACAGGACCCTGAAAAACAGTCAAGTTTGTCTTTGCAATTATTTATCAAAATGTAATTGTTCCATCCCTGAAATTACCTTCCTTTTCTTTTGATGTCAAAAGGCTGCACAGATTATTAGATATGCCAACAGCCAAAAAGGTTTTAAGGCATTATTTTAGTAAACCTGAATTCAGGTCTGAATCCTTCCTTATATGTGATGCCCATTTTCTTCAGTATTTACCTTTTATTTTATTCTGTTTTACCATTTACCTTTGTTAAACATCCTGTTCAGCTTGGCTTGACGTTGTATGTCATAGGTTGTTGTCATGTCATTTTGACTTGCAAGATTCAATGCAACATCTTGATACTTCCTAATATTATCCTTCACTGTGATTGCAAGCATTATCTATAGATTAAAAAAATAAGTAACTATTAAAAATAATTAAATTTCAGGAGATGAATGTGACTCAGGGATACCATTGCTAACCAGGGATTTACTGCACAATGATTAAGGATAAGGTTTTTACTTACAGTTTCTACCCAATAAAATATAACTTTGCAAAAAAAAAAAAAAAAAAAAATTCTATCTTGAAATACCTTTTTATTTTATTTTTTTTACTTCTTATTTTGAATCATGTTATGCCAACTTGAGGCCTCCAGGTTAAGAACTACTGAGTTGGTTACTAGTCTAATCAAATAGTACTCTACTTTTAGTCTACTGTTGTACATAGACTAGTAGGATCCTGAACACTGACGACTGTGTTAGAGTAGCTTTAGTAAATGGTTTAGTTGAAGTCGTTGCGGAACACGGGATTTTCATAATTAATGAAGACGTTAATGAGCTTAAAAGACAGGAAACACAAAATATGAATGTGCTGTTCGTGTGTGTGTGTGTGTGTGTGTGTGTGTGTTTACATGCTGGTAAAAATAATAATTAGCTGAATGCACTGTAAGTCTTTTTGATAATAGCATCTGCTAAATGCATACATGTAAATGTAATGTAATGTATGTGTGTGTGTTTGCACTGCCTAATAAAATGTGTCTCATGAAGCAAAAACACTTTACCAGAGTGCCGAGTGTTCAGATTCTCCTCTGTCCCATCAGTTAACCAGACTGAATTATTTAAACTCCAAACACGTGGGAGAGATTTTCATTATCCGTATAAATCTTCTGTCTTTCCAGGCTAAAAAGCAGGATCTGCCGCGTGAGGAACAGGGTCCGTCCATCAAGAACCTGGACTTCTGGCCCAAACTGATCACACTGATGGTGTCTGTTATTGATGAGGACAGAATGGCCTACACACCCATAATTAACCAGTGCGTATCTCACACACACTAACACATTTTGAAGCCATCTGAATGTTACTGTACCATATGTTGTTGAGTTCCCTCCACAGGAAAGAAAAAATAGCAAAGAGATATCTTAAATATAAAATCTGTTTTTTTTTTCTAGAAAAACAAAAACAGATTTAGTTTAAAACTGTGCATTCTAATCGACTGATTGTTTTCAATTTTAAGAAAAAACAAAGTTAATCTTTCAATTAAACTAAGAATCTCTTCCGACAGTCTTCTGAGATATAAAACAGCAACATCTAAACAATAAAACAATCTTTTTATTAAGATTTGATTTTGGGAAGGTCTGAACATTTCCATATTGCAGTATTTCATAGATATATTGCAATGAAATGCAATATGTGACGTGTGTGTGTGTGTGTGTGTGTGTGTGTGTGTGTGTGTGTGTGTGTGTGTGTGTGTGTGTGTGTGTGTAAAACAGACATCGATAGCAGTTTCTCCAACAGAAATTCACAGGCAGGCATTAGTTGTGAATAATTCAACATCCTGGACAAACCCAGAGAAGAATCGTCTTTCTCTCAATTTGTTTTCCTTCCGCTTCAAGTGTTTCTGTTTATTCAACTCTCTCTTATCATTTATCTCACCTTTTGCAGTAGTCTGTTTGTGTGAGATGTTACTGGACTTATAGTGTCATTAGTTCTGGTCTCGATCAAACAAAGGAAATCTAGATTTGCTGTTTTGTTTCTAAGTTTTGGATGAAATTCAGCATCAGACTCACTCTAATATAAAATTACATTGCAGCAAAACAACAACAACAACAATCACTGTTAAGTATGCAAATATTACAATGACATCATACCATATGTTAAATGATGGAAGTTCCATTAAGTCAGTGTTAAGTCAGATTTTGAAACCTTAATCCTACTTTTATTAAGGTTTAAACTTCACAAAATCTAAAATCAGATTGTACATTGAGGTTCTTCGTAGATAAAGTATGAATAGAGTCTGTGGGGTCGGAGATTGGTGCTGAATTATTTGTTATTTGTTTAGAATGAGCTCTGAGCAGAACATTGGAGGAATATCTGCACAGCGCTGCCACACAAACGATGAAATAAAATAAATAAATCTTTGTTTCCACAGGCAGCAAAAAAGCAAATCCATTCCAAACCACATTTATATATGGCTTGAACTCCAAATAAATCAGTTTTTTGAAAATGCATTGGATTTCAGGTTTTGAAATATTAGGGATGCCACATTTTTCAAATGTCATGCACAAAGTATCATCCCATGCTGCGCCTGAATTCACTCTTTTCCATTGTAATGTGGAACTTGTGTGCAATTTTACACAGAATATGCATGATTATGTGCATTACAGCAATGCCTCAAAAGGTCACACTTCTGCTCAAAAGTCTGGGGTTGGTAAGATTTTTGTAATGCTTTTGAATGAACTCTCTTCTGCAAGGCTGCATTTATTTGATCAAAAATACAGTAAAAACAGTAACATTGAGAAATATTATTAGAATTTTAAGTGTGTGTGCCTTCTATTGTAGTATATTTTAAAATATAATTTATATCTGCGATCAAAGCTGTATTTTCAGCATCATTCCTCCAGTCTTCAGTGTCACATGATCTTCAGAAATCATTGTAATATGCTGATTTACTGCTCGAGAAACATTTCTGATTATTATCGATCTTGGAAACAGCTGTGCTGCACAATATATTTGTGGAAACCTTGATACATTTTATTTACCAGGATTCTTAGATAAATACAAATGTCAAAAGAACAGCATTTATTTGAAATCTTTTGCAACATTATAAATGTCTTTACTGCAACTCTTGATCAATTTAATAAGTAAAATTTAATACAAGTATCAATTTCTTTTAAAATAATTCTTACCAATCCCATTTTAAATGGTTTCATGTAATGAGTTGAGTGCAGGGAGACTTCTGACTTTCCATCCTCTATTTCTACACTACTTAAAGTCATCATGACTTTATTTCCTTATTACATGTTCCTGGTCTTATTATGAACAATTCATCACTGTGTGCTGTTATAAGAAACAATGTTTGTCTTAATAATCTTTCATCATAATAATAATGACATCCTCCGCATTCTTCCTCCCAGCAGATAAAATCAGTTTTGCACAATAAATCACTTTACAGAAGCAAAACGGCCTGTGAATGATGTTTCATGCTGAATTTAAGTCAATGCTGTACAGCAGCAGCTGATTACATTATCTGAACAACTGGATCTGTTCCTTCAGCATGGTTGGTCAGTCCTAAAGATAAAGAGTGATTAAGAGAGAGAGAGATGCTCCCTCCTTAATCAAGCATAGTAAATGACTCTAGTTAGGAACATGTCCTTCCATCACTATAAGAGTTCATGATCAGTGTGTTCATCTGAATCCATATGTGTCCATCTCTGAGAGCTTCTTCTGTCCCTCCTGAAGCAATTAAACCGAGTTGGGTCTGGTGTAGATTGATCTGAGATCGTTTTTGATCAGTGAGGGAGAGCAGAGAACTGATTGCTTCACTCGCTGGTGTGGTACGGAGGCGGTTGCCATGGAAACAGCTCGTGCGATGGGTAGTAGAGTGAAATTGGTGTCCATAAGCAGAATGTGCTCGCGTGTGAAAAACAAAGGTCTAAAACTGGATGAGACCCTCTTAGACCCCTCTCTTCTCTCTGTCATAGTAATGGAAGGACGTGTTCCTAACCCAAGTTATTTCATATGATCAGTCACACTTGTGTGGGGTATGCATGTGTTTTTCGGAGGGTTTGTGTGTTGAGTAGCAGATGGAGTCAAGACCAGACTTAGACCTCTAGAACTGAAACTGATGGATTTATTGCAATATTTATTTAATTTCAAATGCTTACTTATAATTCATTCTTCATTTTTTCTTTCTTTAGGAATTTACTTATAACAATGGGTCATGAAAATATATATTTAGCAAATTTATTACTACATTAATTATTTATAAATCTTTCGTTTTCTTTTTCTTTCTTGAGAGTTTATAAATAAACAATATTCCAATAAAAAGACATGAAAATATATTATTTAACAAAATTTATTTCAAACACTTATTTGTTTATTCTTTCTTTATTTCTTTTTAAATTTCTAAATAAATTAATTCTAATAAAAGGTGATTAAAATGTATATTTAGCAAATTTAATATTCCGTTTATTATTCTTTATTTCATTTAATGTTTTATTTATTTTTTTAATAAACATAATTCCAATAAAATAAAAAGTCATTCAAATTTAACTAACTGATATATATATATATATATATATATATATATATATATATATATATATATATATATATATATATATATATATATATATATATATATATTATGTGTTATGTATTTATAAATATTTGTAAAATAAATGTTTAATTTTTAAAGCAATTAATTACACCACAGAAAAATTTATGAAGATTAAGACCACTTGATCAGAATCTTTCAGATGCTGTATATGATTTATTTAATTTCAGGTTCCCTCAAGAGTTGAATATGGGTAGAATTAGTGCCGAAATCATGTGGAACCTCTTCGCTCTGGATATGAAGTACGCAATGGAGGGTGAGTTTCTCCTGCTCTGTTTATTACCATCTCTGTGGGGTTACTGGCGTGGTTTTTCTTCTGACATGGTTTCTGTTCAGATCGTAGACCAACACATGTCACAGATCGATTGTTTCTGAGCAGAACTCAAGCTGGTTTTACATCACTGTTGACTGAGTGTTTTGAGAAAAGTCACGTGATTCATGTTTATGTTCAGTTCTTTCTGTAGCATCTTTCATGTTCTACAAGCAGAAGTATTTTTTGGTTTGGGTAGCAGTTTAGTTGCTCTGAAGTCTCCCTACAGCACGAATAGCATTATTTGAACCAAAAACAGTTAGTGTAATGATATGCAAATGAGGGCATTCAAATGCTAATGAGCTGTGATGTCATCATCGTGCTTTTGAAATTGAGTTTCTATAAATTATCTGGCTGGACTTAAGTGGAAGCTTTGTGTAGAGTGTGCCTGCAAAACTGCATTGAAATTAAACTACAATATTTATATTGTAGTTGCTTTGACAAAAATCATAAATGTAAACGCAAATGTGATACAAACTCTTCAAAGAGTGTTGTTTGACGTTGATGGCAGTAGGGACAGTGTGACATCAGTGATTCATGGATATTCAGAGTCACCTGTGAGATCTGATTCAAACACAGATGGTCTGCTGTCAAAAGCTGACACACACACACACACACACACACTGCTGTGCCTCTGATTGTGCCACAGATTGTCTGCTTGGAAAGCTGAGAGAATGAAAGGCCACACACACACACACACACACACACACACACAAACTGTTCTTGAAAGTAAAGGGTGAATGAATTGCAAGGTTATTCTCTCCTCCACACACACACACACACACACAAACCACACACACACACACACACACACACACACACCTGACAGTAGAGCATTTAAAGGGCAGTTCCCTCTGATTCAAACTCACACATCACTGATCTCAGTGAGGACATCCCATAGACTTCTGTTATTTTTAAATAAAGCTAACACAAAACCCCGAAAGATAATGTTTTTTTTCATTTTTAAAACTTCTTTTCACAAAAACTTTATACAGTACGAAATGCATTTTTTTATGCACCCTGTAATCTTCTGTATCTTTCATAACCATTCATGAGCACACTTTAGAGACTGTAATACATTATAAAACAGTATATCGCATGGAATTTGGCTTTGATCTTGTATTGCATTGTAATTTTGAAAGTGTGAGCATGAATAGTTGAGTCTTAAATATTTATATATACTGTATATATATTAACTGACACAACCTTAGTATCGTGACTGTATACAGTGTACTGAATATTTATATAAATACGCGCAGAGAGGGAAACATTCAAACATCGTTTACCCACCCTTGTGTTGACGGTAACCATTGAGTTCCATAGAATAAAAAATAAAATAAAAAAATGGAAGTCAATGGCTAACTTCAACAGTTTGGTTACCAACATTATTCAAAATATCTTCTTTTGTGTTCAACAAAAGAAAGAAACTCATACAGGTTTGGAACATGTGGAGGATGAGTAAATTACAGAATTTTCTTTTCTTTCTTTTCTATCCCTTTAGGAAAGATGAAATGAACACCGATATTGAAAAAATGTCAACACTGTGCAATATAAGTTCAGATCTCACAGACTGAAGATTATGTGCAGACACACACACACACACACACACACACGCACGCACACACATAAATATACAGCCTCTTTGTTTCACAGGTTATCGAACCATCTTTAGCTTGCCATAGGAACCTGGTGTCAAGATAATGGTAATCTATAGATTTCACACACACACACACACACACACACACACACACACACACACACACACACACACACACACACCTCTCAGCCTTTGCTGTCATTTCTATTTAATATGGATTGACATGTTGCCATGACATGTCACAGAAAAGAAAAGCTCAAACCTTTTTTGCAGTTTCACTTTCCTTTCAATCGTATTTTTCTTGAGGGCACATTCAGAAATCTTTCTTTCTTTTGAATATAATCCAGATTAGTTTGTGTTGACACGTTGACATTGATGTGAGGCAGAATGCATTCGCTTTAAGGCACATTAAAACAAACCCACACACATAACAGCGTTTAGAAACCAGCTTGGGAGAAATGTTTTTTAGCATTTGTGTTTTGAGAGGGTATGTTTGTTTTTACTTTTACATTGTCTGTGTTCAGGATTTGGGATAGTCATATTGACTCTGAATTTAACAAAAACGTGACATGATCAGAAACAGAGGAAATGCCAGATGCGGAGATGTACAAATAATGTTGGCTCTTTCACAAATTGCTGTTGTTCTTCTTTTGTTAGCCGCTTTTGATAAAAGCATAAATGTAGTACACAAACACAACCTGTGCTTTTGTTCAGATTTCTCATTAGAATCTCAATTCAGGTGTAATGAAGAAAAAGACTAATCAGCATTTGTTCGTAGCCGCACTGTGTTGAATATATAAATAATTATATTTTATTGAGCTCATTCTGCATTGAGTGTAAATACTGACATTTTCTGCTCAAAATAAAATATTATCAGTTCTACTTTTGAAATTCCAGCATGCATTTCTTTC
>NW_020527332.1:0-43271 GCF_003368295.1 Carassius auratus | reverse complement strand
GGTGACTCCAGAGACTGAGGCTGGCCAGGGCAGATATGAAGATCAGGCAGCCCAGCCGTGACCAAAACCCAAATACACATGTACACGCACACACCCCCACACTCTCCCTCGATGGTCTGCCTCTTCTCCTCACTCCATTTTTCTTCCATTGCACCTGTAACCTAAATTCATCCTCCACACACAGTGTCTGAAGGGTTAAAGAACAGTAGGTACAGACTGGCCTTCCTGATAAAACAACGTTGTTCAGCTTATACTGTGTGTGAGGAGGGTAACTAAATGCCTTTTCTATTTTTTTTGTTCTCCTGTAGCCAATTATTGGCAAAAATCAAGTCATAGTTCTCGTTCGGAACACACTACTGTACAAATTGGGTGCTTCATGTTTGGTTATGAAAATGTTATCACTGTCAATAATAGAAAAAAATAAAAAAAAAAAAATAAATAAAACTTACCCCAAACTTTTGAATAGTGCATATATCCGGCCCAAATCCCAATTTAGAGAGCATCAACACGTTGCGAAGAGTTTGAAGTTGCAAGGTGTGAAACATCAGATGTCAGTATGAGAGAGGAAGATGAAAGGGACAGTTGGAACTCAGCTCAAAAAATGAGCATGGGACTTCACTGATGTTATATTTGCATTCATATCACGGTCAGTTAGATGGAATATTACTATGATCAGAAGCTCTCTAACTCAGCATGCAGGTTGATATTCTGTGTGATCTGATCATTTTTAGGATCAGAAATGCTTCCAGATCCACAGGCTACTTTATAATGCTCTTAAAATAAAAAAAAAAAAAAAAAAAAAATCCAGAGCAGTGCCCATCTTAGTTTATTTACTCTCAAATAACAAACCGGAGTGGGATGACAGGAAGTTTTTTTTTCTTTTTTTTTTTTTTTTCTTTTTTTACTTATAGGAGACAAAATTGCCTGCAGGCCAATTCTGCCTGCTAATGAGTGTGTTTTTCTTGGATAAATAAAGATGTGATGAAAAATAGCCATCTCACTGTAAATTGAAGTCTTGTTGAGTAGAAAATAAAGTCATTACTGCTGCTTGGTTCATTAAGTTGTATAAAAGCATGAAGTTTTAAAATAACTTAATAAAACTGCAAATCTTTTTAGATAAGTCATAATTGAGTTCAGGTTGGAAGGCTTTCTGATGGCACACAGCCTGTTCACTGACCATTTTGATTCATATTGCACAAAAAACTTTTAACAGAAGGTCAGGGAACATAACACATATCAGATATACTCTGATTATATTACACCCAAATAAATATTTTAACATGCCGTTTTAACATAAATCTGTAACAGTCGTGAAGAGTAGATGGAAGCCAATTAAGTTTGTATTTTTTTCCAATATAGACACTGGTTATACTTATTATCTTATAGATAATCTAATGTGGTGTTCTGTCTACATAAGAACTGATACAAAGATTGGCAAAAAGAAATGAATACGAGACAGTTGAAAGAATGAAAGGATGAAAACTGAACATGGATATGAATATGATGCAGACTTGTCTTTGACTTTCATTAGGTGCAGTCCTCAATCACCCCATCTTTCACTCAAACTGTGTGATTGTGGCCAATTCAAACAATCAACAGCAGAGGAAAGTAACCCTGGCTGTATGTCACCAGTACACCAGTTTTTGTTTCTTCTAGAAAAAACTTGTGTAGGAAACATGGTGGCTGATCTAATTCATATAAAAGATTGCAATATGATGCTTTGTCCCCATGCATGCATTTATTTATATGTTGCACTAAAGGGTTTTTTTTTTTTTTTTTTTTTTTTTTTGGTAAGATGTAAATTTTCAAAACTCTCCAAACAGTCAGTTCATTCAAGAGCAAAGCATGCAAGAATCATAATTCAAATCACCTTTGTTGATGAAATAATTACAGTAATACAGACAATAACTGTCATGTATATAAATAACACTTACATAACCTAACTTGCATATTTCACATAAAATCAGTAATGGTTTGTAAACATATTTTTTGTTGTGTGTTATCAAATTGTGTGATGAAGGTATTTCGTTTTCTGTAAAGCTGCTTAGCAACAATTTGTATTGTGAAAAAAGCTATTGAATAACTTAAATTGAATAGAATTTTAAGCACAGACACCCAAAATCTGACTTTAGCAACTCTTTAACTTTGAGATTGTTTTGGGTTTAACTACTGATCTGAAGTCATAACAAGATATAGTTCAATATGATACTATTTTTTGAAATCAAATCTTTGCATTGCTATGACAGGAGAAACTGGCATTTAATGCATTGGGGGGAAAGAATGAATTATCATAAATCCAAATTGGAAATATATCTATCTGGGTCCCGTACTTCTGAAACATTGGTGTCTCATATTTAAGAGCAGTCACTGTTTGGAAAATAAAATGATTAATCTGTATGTGTGTGAAAATGTTCAGATGCGACCCCCTTTGTAATCGTTAACATTTTGACAGTAAATAATTTAATTACACATTTCTTTCTCAGTAATGTAACAGTTATTTTGTAATGAAAATCGTGTAACACAGTTAACAGTATCTAGTTTCCCCCTGATGCCCACATTCACTTTTAAAACAGAAAAGTGCCTGGCATCTCCTTTAGTGTTCCACAGAAGAAAGAAAATCACACAGGCTTGAACACTCTGAAGATTAGAATAATCAGTGCCTTGGTATCCACAAAAACATATATTATCTGTCACAAGGAACACACACCTTTAAATCGCTAATTACATGGTATTACATCACTGCTTTTGTGGCTGAGCTTATGATCTCTCTAACGAGAACAAAATGCTCTGATTGGCGCTGGTGAGTGTGGTCTAACAAGCTTGTTAGATGTGTAATTAGAAGATGTGTGCAGTGTTCCAGTCACTTGTTATCCTGTGCACAAACACAAACAAGACACGTTTCTGTGGAACCTTCTGAAGGGGATATCCAGAATGGTGACAAGTCGCTCCATAAACAAACAGTGGCCTGGATAGATTCTGAAGAGCCCTGCTACACTTCAGTCCATTTTGTTTTCATTTCTGTCTAGTATATTTACACGATCGTCAAGTTTGGAAATGCATTCTGATTATAGGGTGTGAATACTTTTTTTGCAATTATATATATCCCACAACTTTACATTATAACATTGTTTATATACATGCTTTTAAAGTATTTATTAATATTTGAACTAGATTCATTTCAGTAATTTTGTGATTTTTATACTTTTGTTGTTTATTTGTTATTGTATTTCAATTTAGCACTTTTTTTATTTTTTATCTCAGTTTTAGTGATGTTACATTGATTTAAAAGAATAGCTCCAACAGAAATTAAAATGCTGTCATCATGTACTCACCCTTAAGTTTTTAATTTAAAGTTTTTTTTTTATCTGATGTTTCTAATAAATTAGATTTCAGCTTTATTTCAATTATCGCAATCTGTTTGAATAAGTTTTAGTTATCACTTCGCATTCCAAGGGTCATTTAGAAGTTGTTATTGTTTTCTGGCATGTTGCCCATAATCTGCTCAGTAATTTTATGATACATATTGCATGTAGAAACCACCTGACTTAATTTCATGTCTGGATTTATCCAACTTCCAGGGGTTGAATAGGTGCTTTCAAGTAAGATCTAATCACTAAATTGGTCAAAGTTAACAACGTTTATGGCATCTGAGAGATATTTCATTTTGTTTTAAATGTTTAGCCGCATATTAATTGATATCCATGAATTATATTATATTATATTATATTATATTATATTATATTATATTATATATTCATTCTTTTAGCTCGGCGCTTGGTAAGGTTGTTTTGGATAAATGTTTCTACAAAATGCATGAAATGTAAATTATATTCTAGTTTAATCAAATGATTAGCTACATTTGGGTTGTGCATCAATTCTAAACACAATTTTCACTCATTTATTAGATGTTCTGATTATTCTAAGCATGAGCCAAGCTAAGGTCGCCTGCCACTTTAAATGCTCAAGCTCTTTAAATTTGAATAGATTCTGATTGGATTTATGAGTTTTGATAACTTATTAGATAGAAAAAAAAGCCATAACACATTTTGCCTCAATAAACTTCTGATTTAATTCCTTATTAGTAGAGTAGAATGTATATGGGTATGATTAAGGGATCTGATAATCTATAATATATGTACTAATAATTAGAAAATATTACTATGTGCATCCCTAATAACCCTAACACCCCCCCCCCCATTCTCATTGCATTATTATTAATATTTTATCTCTAGCATTAATGTTATATAATTATCATCCTTGGTGTGTACGGATGTATAATCTTCACTCTCGTCGGATATGATTATTGCTAGCACATTTTACCAGTAAACACAGTCATTCGACACTCTCTTTCCACAGACTGGCCCATAAATAACCGCAGTCGAGTATTGAAGCGTTTGGATGCTGTCAGCTCAAAACACGAGCTTTAAACACAAGTCATCAGTTCAACGTCCCACGGGACAGTGAGAAACAGTGCTTGTGCATTTCAGCATTTAGCCCACCCTTGGTTAAAGCCCTAAACAAGCCTCGCTGTTTTTTTATGGAGTATGTTACATCCCTTTCAAGCTTGTTGAGGCTCAGGCAGGGCATGACTACATAATGGTTATGTCATTATGTAGTCATGGCCAAATGACATTTAAAGTGTCTCTGCCTGTCAGCAAGTCCATGAGTATCTAGCAGGAAAACAAGACAGTAATGTGTATTTATAGAGCTGAGGCCACTCGGAGCACACAGGGATGAGTGGAGGCGCGTGGCCCATGTGATAGTTTGACCCTCGGTTTGAAGGGAAGGGTTGACTGACTTCTTGAGGCATTGGATTCACAGTCTAGATCTTCTCTGTGAAGGGCAAGAAGCCCTTTCACTTTTGACATAAATGTGTTTTCCTTCCCGAGCCGCCATGGTGTGGCAGTTGCTGCATCTTTTATTTTCAATTTTGCTGAATCTCGTTTTTGAAAGCTTGAGAGACTAACCTTTTAAAATGCAGATAAAAAAGAAAAGAAGGTTAATGTGACAGTAGGATAGCACTGCAATAGAAAGCTTGTTTTAGTTGGTGGCTTTGCTTTTTTAGGTCTGCACATCTCTGGTCCCTTACTTCTAAGAAGTTCTTCTAAGAAGAACCGATATATTATTTATACTTATACAGACCGCGAACCTAAGAAAACCGCATGGCACCGGCAATGGCAACATACTAGAAAAAAGAAATGACAAAGGAGGGTTCTGAAATAGGATGAGACATATAACGGATGAGAGAGTTGAGGTAAAGTGCACCGAGTTTGTACCTCAGCACTTAGAAGGACTTCAAGACTGTTCTGTCCTTAAAATCTCAGAAACATAATTAAGAATCACCTCAGAACTCACAGATCAGTCATAATTTGGTTTCCTTAAAACAGTATATTTTTTTTTCCAGTTTTTTTTCCATAACATATATTTTATGCTCTCTTTACAATGTAGTGACAGAGTTTTTTTTTTTTTTTGTTTTTTTTTTTTTTTTTTTTGGCATACATCAGACTGAAACAGATTATGGAAGAAAAAAAAAAAAAAAAAAAAAAAAAATAAATAATATATATATATATATATATATATATATATATATATATATATAATATATATATATATTATATATATATATATATATATATATATATATATATATAGGGGTTTTAATATGGATGCCAATTCACTGGAAGATCATTGTATAATTTAAATTTAAATTATAAATTGTTTCTTCCACAGGTAAAAAAAAAAATAATAATAAATAAATTGTAATTATTATTATTTTATTTTATTTTTAATCACAATTCTGACTTTTTCCGTCACTATTCTGAGTTATCATAATTCATAATTGAAACTTAAAAAAAAAAATAAAGCCTGATTTGCCAGATATAAAGTCAGAATAACAAAAGCACAAAGGATTTGTGGTCAATTTTTTTTTTTATTTTACTTTTTAATTTTTTTGCATTTCTAAAAATTTATCACAAATTCAGATTTTTTTTTTTTTATTCTTTTTTTTTTTTTTCTCGCAAATGTAAACTTGGAATTGCAAGATGAAAACTTGGAACTGTAAGAAAGAAAATCAGAATTTTTACAATTTTGACTTTTTCCCTCAATATTGCAAGGTATAATAAAAAAATAAAAATTATTTTTGTGCTTTTTTTTTCTTCAATTTAACATTTTAAAATGTATGTACAGTATACTAGTATGAACTGCACAGCACAGAGATTCAACAACAACAACATCTAGAACATCAGGGTGAGTAAATGATGACAAATTATGTATATATATATATATATATATATATATATATATATATATATATATATATGTGTGTGTGTGTGTGTGGGGGGGGGGGGTATTTATTTATTTATTTTTATTTTTTGTCTTGTCTAGATTTGTGTAATCTTTACAATGTAGTTATTTTTTATTTCTGCAATTGCTTGCCCAGAATGTATTTCATATTCCTTGTGTTTGTCTGAACTTATATCAAAGAAATGCAATTTTGTTCCAGTATTGTTGGTTTTGTCCTAGACTTGTGCTTGTGAGTGAATTGTTTAGTGTTCTGGCTCACAGCTCTCCCTGCTGGGTCTTGACACCTAAAGTCATTTTTTCTCTTCAGAACCAGTTTTAGACTTCTTGCCATGCCCAGTGGGGTTTAGTCTGTTATTTTCTCTTTCCCATCACGCCGTTTATGACACACTTAAACCTCAGAGATAAATAGAATTGGAAGGACTGCTGTAATCACAAATATTCAATTGTTTATCTTAAAGTCCATAACAGGTTTTCACTGAGCATTTCTTCTCTCACAAGTGACTGGTTCAGTGGAGCTGGTGACATGGATTGACCCCTGCAAGACCTAACTTACTGGGTCATAAAACCATTTGCACACAATCAGTGTTATTTTCATGAGTGTGAATCCTATTTTATTTTATTTAATTTTATTTTATTTTTACGAGTGTGTGCTGTAATGGGAAGTCACAATTTTCAGACTTCAAATAGAAGAGAGATATTAGATATTTGATATGTGAAGAGTTGAGAGCATGTTTTCATTGAGTGCAATCATTGTGAGTGTTTTTTTTTTTTTTTTTTAAACATTTCCTTTGGAAATTTGCATATTATTTTTATTTGTTTTTATATTAAAGAGACTGTAGATGGTTCGCACTCTGAAAGACTAGACAAAGTCTTTAACAAAAAAGAATCAATCCCTTTGCACCTGTAACCTGTTTCCTGATTATCTATCGGGTATTAATTGACTGCATGTCTGTGGTTGATTCATTATGAGCATTGAGAATAGCTGGATCGCTGAAACGTCTGCTCTTGCTCTAAATAAATGATTGATTCTTTTTGTTAAAGACTTTGTCTAGTCTTTCAGAGTGCGAACCATCTACAGTCTCTTCTACATTTTACTGGTTTTCACGCACCTGGATTTACAACTAGCTTTCATCTGAGCGCAACAATATTCCCTTGTCCTATTTTTTTATATTAAGACATGAATTTTAAAGACAGTTTCATTTTCAGACTTTTAGATGGTGTTGAAGGAGAGAAAAGTATCCACAAACTTTCAATTCTAACTTTAATTTCTAGACAATAAATGATGAAATGTGATTGCCTCATATTTCACATATTTCCAGAGTGACACTGTCCTGCAGCTAAAATTGTGCATTACATCTGTTGCAGAGCAGGATATTTATTATTTCCTCATGACTAATCATAAGCAGAGTTATGAAACTAATAATAGTGTGCCTACAGCCCTTCAAGCCCCTAATTTTCCTTTCCAAATTAAGCTGTTTATTGTCATTTAACGGGAAAACTATATTTTGCGGTGCTGTTTTTGTCATGTAGGTTCCCTGCGAGCATATTTTTTCCAGGATGTTATTGATGCCGAGAGCAAAGCTCTAAAGCGTTCAAGCCCGCAAATTACATTTTGTCATATGATTTTTCCGCAATACTGAACCCCATGGACACACATGAAAATTTTCTGTCTGACTTAAGAGCTTGACGATTCATATTCATTTCCAAGGGAACCAAAGATTGACATGCATTCCTTTTTTTTCAGATTCTTGATGTGTGTACATCTATATTTCTGTTTGTCCGTCTGTCCATACGTCTATCATTGTTCTGTCATTCTGTCTATTGTCCTTTCGTTCCTTCTGTCACTCTCTCATTCTATATGTTGCTCTGTATTCTATATGCTCTATGTGTCATTTTATCATTCTAACTCGGTCTGTCTATCGTTATATTGCTCTGTCATTCCTATCTGATGTTCTATCATTTTATTAATCCATTCTATTGTTTATTTCCCTGCTGCTGTATTTTTCCGTCTATCCTTATGTTGATCTGTTGTACATTTCTATCTGCTTTACTATCATTCTTTTTTGTTCTATATGCTGCTCTATCATTCTGTTGTTCTTTCCAACTGTCTATTGTTTTATTGTTCTATAAATCTTTCTGTTAGTAATTTTATCTGTTGTTATATTGTACTACAGTATCTTTTTTGTTCTGTCTGCTTTTTTTATGATTCTGCCATTCATTGGATCTATTGTTCTATCCTTCTGTTGTTCTGTCTATCTCTGCATCGTTCTGTATGTTGTATCTTTTGCTTTGTTGTTCTATCATTCATTCTGTCGGTTGATTGTTCCATTTCTCTTTTGTTCTATCTTATATCATTCTGACTGTTGCTGTATTATTGCATATGTTTTTCTATTAGTTGTTCTTTCATTCTGTCTGTCGTTCTCATGGTTTGTCTGTCCCTCCGTCTGTCTGTCATTCTATTGCAGTGCATAAAAGCTGTCACTGGAGTGGAACTTTAGGAGAGACCACTTTACTGCCCTACAAAGCAAAAAGGCAGTAACTGCATTTTTGGTCAAAAATTAGTTATTGTCATTTTCATGACATTCAAGGCATCCTTTGTTATGTGACAAAACATCTTATCTGAAATGTGTGTCGTTTTGGAGAAAAATGGTAGTTGTTTGTACAGTAACTACTTAGGCTGGATGACAGGATAACTTTTAAGTCTGTTCTGCACTCTGCGTAGTTACTGCCTGTTTGCTTTGTAGGGCAGTTTAAAGGTTTTCTTCCTCAAGCTTCTGATTGATTTGCATGGCAAACTGTTGGGTCATGCTCTGTTATCCTCCGCCGTTCGATGGTGGAGACACAACATTTCTCAGAGGTCACAAAGGAAGCTTCTCAAGATTGAGAGTATGCAGACATGAAAATGGGAAACACGTTGCAACTAACCCTCTGACTGTACCGAGCCGAGCAGAATAACAATCACTGTCTGAGCCGAATAAAGAAGAAAAGGTGCGTCTCTCAGCTGCTGTGCTAAAAACTGGAATCTTAATCTCTAAGCTGTGTCCTTGGAAACACTTTGTATTTAGGATGAAAATGCAGACTGGAAGTTCTTTGACGACTGAAGAGCGGTGCACATGGTCATTGCATCTTAAAAGCTGGCATCCATCTATCCCTCCCTCATGAGCTGTTTGACATTTTTGTTAACAGCCTACAATTACGCTAATGAACTACAATATTTTACTTGGAAAAAATGGTATATGCATTCTGATATGTATAAATGAATGTATTAAATATAAAACTCTCAAATTCAAGTGGTGTATTTAATATCATGTTTTCTTTTTTGTTTTAGTTTTTCTAGCTGTTAATGAATTCTAACTTCATCTCCTCTTTCCATTTCTCCATCTTTGAATAGTTAAATTCAAGTGGAACACTTCAAAAAGGTATGAATGTTTCAGCAAAAAAATCAAATAAATAAAAATAAATAAATAAATAAAGCTCGCCCATGTGAATTTTCATTTTGGTGGATTTAACATAGATGTGGAAATTCCTTGTGTTTAAAACGTCAAGAAGCTCACTAGTCATTAGTCAATAGTCTCTCTAGTTATTTCACTAAAGTTTTCTGTTATATAAGTCGAGTAGGCCGATCTCTGGTGTCCCGTGGAGGGAGGAGACCACCTTAGTAGACACTGTCTCGGGCTGTAGTTGTGGACATTGTCTTTGGTCATAGGTTAGACACGTGGAGAACATCCATTAAAAGGTCAGCAAACAGATGGCAGTGATGTCTGAAAGCTGTAACAGAAGGTCGTTTTGCAGTTCAAGCTCTCTGTCACCCTTCCTATCCGCTTGCCAGGGAGAGCATGGAGAGTATTCATAACACGGAGGGAGGTAATCGCTCCGCACTGTGGGGTCTGGCGACAGGGACATGACAGAGAGCTTTGGATGAGACAGACTTAAACCCAGGAGGTCGACTGTAGTGGGTAAACTGATGTTTGTTAGTTTTAAAAGAGAAAGTATGAAAAGGCTTTGCCATTAGGTCAGCTTTCAAATGACTGAGAGTGTTTTGTTTTCGGTTCGCAGTTGCTACGCTTTATAAAGAGTTCTTATTAGACTGTGAATTGATTTTAGTGGAATTTGAATCTTTTTTTATTTTTATTTTTTAATTGTAGGATATTCTTTCACCCCTTTCTACAGATAAAGAGGATGATAAAGAAAAAGATGGTTTGTAATGACAGAACGGTGAATAAATGATTATATAATTTTCCTTAATGGGTGAACTGTATAGGTTCTGTGTAAAATATGAATATGTCCATAGTATTAAGTTGTAAGAAAGCACGGAAGGGATTCTGACATTACATCGTTATACATTTAGTCAAAACAGCAATATCGTCTGCTGAGCGCCGTCCATTTTTCCCGCAGCTTCAGTATTGTTTCAAGTTTAATCATTTGTCTTCATTTGTGGCGGTGACATCGCTACAAAAGATGATTAAGTTGTCCTTTTGAATGAGGATACTGAAGAGACTAGTGCACAGAGTAATCACATTGTTCCTTCTCTTCATAGCAGGACAGATTTGATGTATCGCACTGTAAAAAATGAGAAAGGGAAACTGGGTTTCTGTCACCCCTCATTGGCTGATGGTCTATTTCACACTGAATAGTTCATACTTACTATACAAACGCAGGTGCATAAGGACGGTTTCAGCTTATTATGATCAGGCCTGAATTACTGTAGACGTGTGGAAAGTGGCCAGGCCTGTGAAAGGAAATATTAAACCATGGAGCATCTGCTTAGAAATGCTGCGCAAGCTTTGCCCAAAACTAATTTCACTTGTGCAGATACATTTGTGCGGTGACTTTTAACTAGTCCCAAGGTGATTTTTAGTCTGGGTATGAAATCGTTTCCCCCTAAAATTCCTAACTACAGGAATTGCTCATCACATAATGTAAAAGTAAAAGAGATTAATAATGGGTCCCTTTTAACAATGGACATCAACAAGCATTTGAAACAAGTGTGTGTGTGTCTGTGTGTTTATTGCAGTTACTTAGAACTAAAGAGTAACTTTTAGAAAATGCATGGAGTCCCTTTTATTACAATTAGTTAATAATTATTAATACTGGTAATTTTAAGTGAATGTAACTTCCCACAGAAAGAGTGTTAAGGCTTATTCTGAACAGTACATTGTTGTTGTTTTAATTGTAAAATTTTAATAAATGTATTTATTTTTGCTTGGAAAAGTGTGCGTTATACTTGATTAAAATAATGCTCACTTGTTTAATCTTTTATTGTCAGATACAAAACTATTCATACTAGAGTATGTGAGAGTGTATTAGAGTGACCTGATTCTCCAAATCCTTATACCATCTTTTTTTTTTTCTTTTTTTTTTTGTGGTAAATAAAGCCATTTACTGAAGCCAGGTTTCATTTTGTATTTCTGACAGAAGACTTACTGAAGTCTGCACTGTATGTGGGTTGCAAACTTTGCATTGTCAATGAGCAGAGAGGACATTTAGACACAACTTTGTCCTACGGGTCTCATTATCTGTGGCTACCTAGAGTTATTGGTTCACATTTTTCTGAACACACACACAAACAGACACTGGCGTGTCAGCTAGACACAAATGTATTCCAAGCAGTGGAAAGGTCTGATGCTTGCAGCGGTAAACTCTTGCGGAAGGTGAAGTCATTACTCAGTTGCCTTGGGTCCATGTTGGGCCTATTCTTGTGTTCCTGACTTCCTGAAAAATGCAAAATAAATAATAGCCAGTGAAATAAAGGAGACATTTTCCCTCATCATCTGCACCATTACCGGTCCATACTGCTGTGGAGGAAGGGAGATACCGCTAGCGGTGTATGTATGTTGTCTATGTTTATGGAAATAGCTTAAGTTTCTACTCAGCCAGGCATTATCAGGCTAATTTAGAAATTGCAGACTTTCAATTTACCAAGCTGCCCCTACCTTGGTGCATTGCCATGACAACATATCTGGAATCAATGAGCCTGACCTTGTTGGATAGAAATGGGGTGGTGGAGGATGTCACACTTGTGAAATAACAGAAAGAAAGTGAGGTGTACAAGTTCAAGTTCTAGCGCACAAGCTCTTAAAAGTTCCTCATAGAGCTGATCAGGTCAATCAAAGAAACATCTTTCTGACTGTAGCCTTGCTGCGGTGAGCTCAGCTCACTGATAAATGTTTCTTGGATTGGTTTAGGCCCTGTTTACTCATGGTATTAAGAATTGTTTTGGTCGATCGGATCATAAGTAGATGAGGGAAAACATATTCCTGTTTAAACCTGTTTTATTCATTTTATTTTGTCAACATTTGACCATTTTCCTGATTTCTTTTGATTTAATATTGTGAAATAGGTGGCCGCAGATAGTCTCGTTGGCTATCGTCCCGAGTTTGAGTCCCAGTTTATGGACCTTTCCCAATCCCGTCCCCCTCTCTGTCTACCAATTCACTTCCTGTGCTCTCTGCTCTTTCAAAGTAAAGTCAATGGACCAAAATAAAATAAAATAAAAAAAATAAATAAAAATAAGCTCTGATATTTACAGTACTACTATTTATAAACATGAAAGGAGACTTTGGCAAATGATAGGTAGAGCAACAGATTTAATTTCTGCTCTTATAGCCGCAACACTAGATTGAACGCAGTGGGTTTGAGTAAAAATCAGGATTTTTTTTTTTTACATTTCATTGCCTTCAAACAGATGACAAAGTTTCAATCCCACCTGGCTAACACGCTTCAACAGCACATTCTGTAATGTTTAAGAATCTGGTCGGTAGGCAGAAAGGAGGTTGTTGTATTTTATGGCTGTTGAGACTCACTATAAGAGCAATCCAGTTGAATGTGTTTTCAATGACCTCTGGGATTGGTCAAAAGCAGACAAGCTCAAGTTTTAGACCCTGTTTACACCTGTAAGTAGTGTTGTCCACTTATGATTGGATGGGCAAAAACTCTTCAACCTAGCTAAAGTCAACATGTTTCAAATTTGACCCTATTTGGGTTCAAGCATACTGTAACTTTCAACTGGTAACTAGCAAGGCTTTACATTAGCTTTAATTAGCTTTCTCTTTCTCTCTTTTAGCAGGGTCAGCTATGTGTTGTCCAGTGTCACAATTAGAAAATGTCATGAACATTTTTATTTGCCCAATCATGAAAAATATCACAATGCACAGTGAGTACATCATGTCACCATCTCCTGGACAAATGATTATTTGCTATATTTATTTATGAGAAATTGGACAAAGGTGATTGAAACTATTTTTTTTTTTTTTTTCTGCAGGGATTCCAGATTCCTGGCAGTGGCAGTGGTTCAGCTGAGGATTTCCATGGCCCAGATTCAAACACACTAAACAACACATTCTGCTTTGCATCCCTTTGCTGAAACTAAACGGCATTTTTAAATAAATGCCCTGATTTAGCACTCAATCAACTCCTGACAATCATTAAAGGACTGACTGATTAATATACACAGTGTATACGAATGATACAAGTATGTATGCTAATGGTGCTATGGTACTATACATGCCAATAACCATAACCTTAGTTCCCAAACATAGTTTGTAAAAATTATTAATGTAAAACCATAAAAATGTATATAAGAAGGTCACTTTCAAACAAGTTAAACTATTATATAAATAATGCTGAATGAATATGAGCTACAGTACATACACCAAGTTCTGTAGGAAAGATACCATTTTGTGAATGTGTATGAACAGATAGATACGCAGACAGACCTTTAAAACAAACTAAGTCCAGAATCTGGATTGATGTAAGCAGTGTCTCGTGAAACCTCATTGGAGTTTCTGCCTGGAGAGTCGGAGCATGTTGAGGGTGGAGCGCTAGAGGAAGGAATGGAGGTTAGTGTTTTGTCCTGCCCTATCAAACGTCACCATCTGCTACCAACATGCATCATTGTGCCTGATATTCAGCACGGGAATCTATGGAAATGTGTCATATGCTGACACACACACACATTCTTGCCCCCTCAGTGTGCCTTGAATCAATGTCCTGTGTGCCAAACAGAATTATTCAACAGCAGATATTAAAATATAATCAGGTCATTTTTTGTTTGGCTTTTGAGGCAGAGCACTAGTGCATATTAAATAACAAGAGAAGCTGTCTCTGCTCGTGAGACCCAGGTGTTTTATTAATTGTTAGATTTGTATGCATCTGTCTATCCAAAAACAAATCCTTGCATATGGTTTAAGCTCTGGTTAAATATTGTCAAGTTTAATTTGTGTATCATTTTTCAATTATATAAATAATCAGACAGTTACGCATTATTATAGGTATATCCTAATGACACCAATATCTCCCATATACTGGTTAAAGAGGTTTGCATGAGATTTTTGGCAGGTACGATTGTAAATATGGAATGAATTAATACATGGATCAATGAATGAATGCAACAGAACATAAAAAAAGCCATTCCCTTGTGGCTTTCACAGCAACTGCTACCTATTGAAACCATAGACCATCTTAAATAATGCTGTCATGAAGCCCCTGCCAATGCAAATTCAGTTTTTGCATGAATCTAACTGAATCTATTCTGTCTGGGTATAATTGAAGCTAGATAAATGATTTCCGCATTTAACACACGGAGTCTGACAGATTTGCTCAGCGTGAGCCAGCAGCTGCTGCTGCTGATATTGTTCGTGAACATGCACAATCATTGAGGAATATGCATAGCTACTTTCCAACAAACATTGATGCTTAGTTATTCATCATATTTCATTTCTTTTCTTGGCAAACACTTTGAGGGACAAGCTGCTTGGTGGAGTCCCCCGTTCCCTGCCCCTCCGGATTCCGTCACGGAGGCGGCAGGCTCCGGCCCCCTGGCGAACGGCGCCGACTCCTCCGCTCCCTCACGGACGGCAGCCGCCCCTCCATATCGTGGGCGGTCGGCAGCGAGCTCGCCCGTCCCCGGCAACTCGCTCCAGCCCACCGCTTCGAGCGTCCATGGCGGCACATACCTCGCCTCGGCGAGGGATCTTCAGCAGCGCGTCCCTCCTTCTCCCGGGCTTCGGCACCACTGTAACGATCCAACCTTTGTACTCATCGGGAAGAAGGAGGCGGGAACCGGCGCACAATCAAAACATAATTTTAATATTCAAAAATAAACAAAACAGCGCGTCAGCCCCTCACGGCGACTGACGCGCACAAATAAAAGCCAAAACATAAAATAATGTCCCAGGCCTGGTCCTCTCTCGTCCTTCACGGTCGTCACTCCAATTTTATATCCTTCCATCTCCTACGTGGGACAATCAGATATCCATAACAGCCCCATCAAGAGTGAGATTAGCCTTCAGCCTTAACTCCATGATATTTCCTTTTTTTTTTTTTTTTTTTTTTTTTACTGTCCACAAGCAACCCAGTCTCATATAAAAACGTACCCTGAATACGTTGGTCCAAAGTGCAAAACATAGAGGGGTTATAATAATGTTCCTTGAATTGTATGACTGTTACGTTTTTTTGCCTATTCTTTTCCTATTGTTTTGCGTCCAAGTAACGTGACTTTCAAGATTCCGACCGTGAGAACAAAAAAAAACATGGCGGACATTTCTCACATTTTTTGGTGAAAAAAAAAAATCAATATTTTGAGTTAGTCTCTGCATAAAAATAAGTTTTGATTACATTTCTAGCGAGAATTATATATTTTATTTTCATAATATTCACTCAGTGAATGTACATAATCACTCGCTTGTTCGTTTTGATCTCGCCAGAATAACGTGAAACTGCAACGTTTTGGTTGCTATCGACGCTGCTATCGCCTAGCATAGCTGTGGCCCCAGATTCCACATACTCTTCCTTTGCGATTTCGCTCCGTCTGACGGATCAAACCCCTGCCCACTATATGCATTTCGTCTGAGGTTGATTTGCTGATCAACACATTAATCCGTGGCAGCGGGAGAAACTAATGTTGACAAAGTGACGAGTTACAAAAAAGAAGAAGTACTTCCACAAGCGCTCAATTGCCAATGGGAACTGGACAGCTGTCTGACCTAGTGTGGACAACACAAAAACTTTTAAGATTTACCATTATATATTAAATAGTATATTCTATCCATATGATATTCACTATTTCCAGCACTATTCCAACTTCTACTTTAATGATTTGTATTCGCATAATGATGAATCATCCACCAGCTGGGGCTTAATAACTTTGGCTGACCGATCAGACCTTGTCCATTTGTTTAGTACTAAACCAAAATAAAAATAAAACTTTTATCAGCATACCCTTATCTATTCTAATTTATGAAATGATCACTAAATATACCAATTCCTCTTAAATATATATAGGCCTAATTATTAGTGTTTAGAGCGCTAGAAAACAGATGGTCTTTACATTGACTGGAAGATTCTAATTAACTTTCTTTGGCCTGGCAACGGGTTATCATGGGTTTTCCAAACTCCAGTTAATGAGTCTGATGGAAGCCGGTCCGTCTCACTGAAACATGATGGTTTAATCACAACTGTTCTCAGGTCACTGAACATAGTTGACTATGAAATACATTTCTTGGGATGTAAGGGGAATCATTCTATGCATTTTTAGTAGATCATTTATGACTATGCACACGTCTCCACTTTATTTCCCTCATCCAACAGCACACTTGTTCATTAAATTAATAGCTCACCCAAAAATGAAAATGTGCTGAAAGTGTACTAATACTCAGACCATCCAAGAAGTAGATGAGTTTGTTTCTTCATCAAAACTTATTTGGATAATTGCATCACTTGCTCACCAATGGATCCTCTGCAGTGAGAGTCCAAACGACTTGATACATTTCTTTAAATCTGTTCCGAAGACACAAACCTATTTTCATATTGGATGGCCTGATGTTCAACTTTGGGTGACCTTATCCTTTAAAGAAACAATTTACAAAAATTACACCATTTACTTATTTTATTTCTTCTGTGAAAAATAAATGGTGATGCATCAATATTTTCCATACAAGGATGTTAATTACAATGGTAATTGTCACAGAAATGCATATAAAAACAGTTAATGAGACACTAGAATTTGTATTTATTATAATTAACTCACATTTCACTGCTGGTTATATATGCTATATATAATTTTGTATGTGACAAATCAAAATCTTGAATCTTGAATCTTAAAAAAATAACAGGTCTTTTGGTTGAATAGTGTTTGGGTTCAAACCAATGAGGATGATTTCAATTTTTTTATAATATATTTTTTTTTATAGATTTGAGAGCTGCCAGTGCTGTAGATTATAGAAAATGATTATTTCTATTGCAGCCTGAATTTTAGTTTCTCACATTTGGAATATGGCACACAAGTTGGACTATTTTTATGGCAGTACAGTGGTACTTGTATGCCATTGTGGGAGCTCAGCAGCATAAATCAAAATCATGAATCCATTTTCATTGCAGTTTGACTTGGACATTCTGCCCAACAACTATGTGTTTTAAGACGGGGAAGTCAAACAGGATTTAAAACAACATGGAGGTGAGCGAATAAAGATAAATATACATTTTTGGGTCAGTTATTCACTTAAAACAGCTGTACTTTGAAAGTGTAATTTTTTTTTTTTTTTTTGCTTTGTTTATATGCACAACATAGCAATAAATTCACCTCCCTAGTATTCTGAAAAAAAAAAAAAAAAAAAAAAAAACCTTGGGTAAATATCAGGATTTCTCGTGAGATCGAAACAGTACAACAGCAGACCTTGTAAAAGTATAGATTTGTTTCAGTCCTTGGGGCAAGACTGGAACAAACAAAATGATTACGCTCTGATGGGTGTCTTAAAAGGGCACGGCTGAAGAAATTAGGATGCAAGGAAGAAAATGAGGTGATTATAAAAACTCTTTTATACACAGAATGTTATTATATTTGACTTTTCATCAGTGGTTTTATAAGAAGTCATTACTTCCCTGATTAGATGAACTGATTTCTGTACTTTTCTCGGGATAGATTTTGGATTATTTTACATTTTTGTGCATTTTTCATTAGCCTCTACAGAAGTGAAAAATTGTTCTACCTGGAATAACAGTTTGCGTCTTTGATATTTATATTGTGTTTTATAGGGTATGAGGCTAAAGGCTCGAAAGATGAAAAGAGAATTTGGAACTAAATGGCCACAAGCCTATTACAGCACTTACCAAAACACCTGTTTGCTGATTGACCAAAATTCACCAGATCCACAAGGTCAGAATGATCATTTTGTGGTAATTTGGTCTAACGTGTAATTATTTTCAAAGAATTCAAGGGGCAAGTACAAATTTTAAATAAAATAAAATACCTTATTTTTGAGCCCTGCTATCCTTCAAATTATAAAATAAATATATTATATAAGTATATTCCTATATCTCTTAAACAGCATGTTAGTATCTGAAACAAAGCCAAATGCTTTGATAAGGCTCTGTTTAATGGAAGTCAGTGTTTTCAGATCAAACGTTCTGTCTGTAGATGTTTTTTTGTTTTTTTTTCTGTTCCTAGTGGCATTGTACATAATTTTATGCTAAATTTTTGAGGTACTTTTACCCCCACATCAGTATCACTGCAGTGCAAGCGCAGCTGTCCTGAAAGGTACATCTAATGGATGATGGCGCATGACAGCACATTAGTTACAAGATCGTGGCATTTATTTACACGTGCCAGCTCATGTGTTGTTCATTACACGCCTTTCCAACCAGAAGGCAAGACATGTTCTAGATCAATCAGCCATGGGCCAGCCCAAGGACATTTTCATTTCACTTTCTACAAAGTGGAGATGCCAACACATAGAAAATACCAAACAAGCCCTCTATTTCAGTCAAAATGCAATTGCCACTGGGATGCTTACTTTAATTACAGTGCTAGAAGCGGAATAATCTCATTTGCAGGATTTTGTATTCAAATTTTGGGAATTTTGTGTATTCTGCAAGTGAAAGGTGACATGATGGGGTAACCCATACTCAGAATTAGTGCTCTGAATTTATCCCATCCAAAGTGTAGACACACACACACACACACACACACACACACCCTGAGCAGTGGGCAGGCATTTTTTTTTTTTTTTTTTTTTTTTATTGCTGCAGCACCCCGGGGGTCATTGGGGGTCCGGTGCCTAGCTCAAGGGCACCTCAGTCATGGAACACCCACAATCCCTGCTGGTACCAAGACTCGAGACCACAGCCTTAGGTTTATGAGTCCATCTTTCTAACCGTTAGGCTGCGACTTCTATAAACAAAATGAGGGATTTGTTTATGCTTTTAAGTGTCATAAATGAGTTTGACTGTCTTAATGGAAATTTCTATGTGCTAAGGAAAGTTACATCAAAAGTTGTAAAAGAGATTTTAGCAGCTTCTCCTCCTGAACAGCATGACTAAAATAACTGTGTTTTTTTAACACTGCACTCCAGCTTGATTTAGCTTAAATCATGCATGCACTGAATCTGAGGCAATGTGTGACAATTACTGGGATGAATGAACTTGAACTGTGAGTTGTAGAGGTTTTTGCTCTTTGTGCTAAGTGTCACAGGTTTCTACTGTCAAGTTCATGCACTTTGTGTAAAAGCATTAACCCCTTCTCAAGCACAACCCCACCCCCCATGGGTAAAAATACCCATAAATACCCATTACCAACTTCAAAATTTCAAATGGTAGCATATATTTTATCTATAGATTTGTTCTTTAGGGTAGTGAACTTCTGATCCTGGCATTGCTTCTGGCGTGCTTTATCGGTTGAGGAACTCCTGTAGCTTCTGTTTCCTTTTTAACTCGTTCTCTCTAAGGGCCACCAGTTCCTTTCTTTTCCTCCTTCACCCTTTGAGTCCTTCACGCTGACCTTCCTCACCCCACCTGATTTCCCATCGCTCTGTGGGCCAGATGCAGCCTGCTTTTCCATCCTCCCTGGAGATGCAGCTCGACTCTTTTGCTTCCATTTTTGTCTGCACTCAAGGGCAGGAAACATACAGACTTTGAAGAATCTGCCATGTCATTCCATCTCAGAGTCTGTCCCTGCACCCGCCATGATCTCATTGGACGCCTAGAGCGAAAGTGCGGTCACATCAGCTGAAGTCTTTAAAGACCTCATGCAGTGGAGTCACAGGCAGTTTTCTTTCCTGTTCTGACATATTTCCTATTTCCATTTTTCAAATTATGATTCCCATTTTGATGTCATGGGGTCCTTCAGACAACACACTTGAAGGTGTCATGCACTTTTAAAAATAAAGGTTCCAGAATGGAATTTTTCAATGATGCCATTAAAGAACCATTTTGGGTTCCATAAAGAACCTTTGAGTGAACAGTTCTAAAGAAAGAGCCTTTTTTTAGTGTGAAGAACATTTTAATAATTTTAAAGAACCATTTGTGGAATAGAAAGGTTCTATGGATGGAATCATCACTGATTACATGAGCAAACATTGATGGTTCTCCATGAAATAATCAAAACTCTTAAAATAAAGGTTCTAATCTTTATTTTGAAGTGTTGATGATACCATGAAGAACATTTAACATCCATAGAACATTTCCATTCCACAAAATGTTTTTTTTTTTTTTTGATTATTAAAAATGTTCTTCACACTAAGAAAAATACAATAAAAAAGTTATTTTAAGAATTTGTTTACTGAAAGGTTCTTTTTGTGACATCAACATATAGCATTGCTGTAAAACCCTTTATTTTAGAACCTTCATCTTTAAGAGTTTTATGGAACCATCGATTCCAATTACGAAATCTTTATTTTTAAGAGTGCAGACTGAACTTTTATCTTTCTTCTGCATTTGTATTGCAGCTGCATGAAGAGGATTTGTTTAAGGACAACATTTTTGAAACGTTAATGCTTGTTTTCAGGTGTCCTGAAAGGTGGCCTATAAGGACAAGAGCTGTGGAGGTCAAAACGGACAGGAAGTGGCTGTTTGTTTGTCTGGACACTTGTTTGTGAGTCTGGCCATTATCCTCCTCATTAATTCTGATGGTAAATAGCCTGGCTCAAGATTGGGAAGGTTATATTGACCTCACACCTCTCCATAACAGTATGTTTGAATTATTTTAGCCCTCACAGTGGCCGGGTTTGTCCTTTTTTTTTTTTTTAGGCCAGCTATTGTGTTTACGGCCTTTACAACAAGGGATCTGCCACACTAGTGGCTTTTATCCACCACGATGTCATCTTATTTTAATAGATTTGTTTACCCAAGGCTGATGGTTAAAATTAAAATTCTCTCTCCATTAAATGTTGTTTGAATTGTTGTCTGTAATTTGTTGAACACAATGTGGTTTGTTTTAGGCTCTAGTATATGTATTAACTCTAAGCTGTTAAATAATGAAAGATAAAGTCAGATTATTTGTTGTCCCCCAGGTGAAACTTCCCTGCATGCTTTTTTAAATTTATTTATTTGTATTGAAAGTGAAAGTGAAGTGACATTCAGCCAAGTATGGTGACCCATACTCAGAATTTGTGCTCTGCATTTAACCCATCCGAAATGCACACACACAGAGCAGTGAACACACACACACACACTGTGAGCACACACCCGGAGCAGTGGGCAGCCATTTATGCTGCGGCGCCCGGGGAGCAGTTGGGGGTTCGATGCCTTGCTCAAGGGCACCTAAGTCGTGGTATTGAAGGTGGAGAGAGAGAACTGTACATGCACTCCACCCACAATTCCGTCTGGCCCGAGACTAGAACCCACAACCCTTCGATTGGGAGTCCAACCCTCTAACCATTAGGCCACGACTTCCCCATGTATTATTATTATTATTATTATTATTATTATTATTATTATTATTATTATTAGTAGTAGTAGTAGTAGTAGTAGTAGTAGTAGTAGTAGTAGTAGTAGTAGTAGTAGTAGTAGTAGTAGTAGTAGTAGTAGTAGTAGTAGTAGTAGTAGTAGTAGTAGTAGTAGTAGTAGTAGTAGTAGTAGTAGTAGTAGTAGTAGTAGTAGTAGTAGTAGTAGTAGTAGTATTTATTTTGCTTTTGCATGCCTGTATATTTTATCTCTATATAACAATAATATATAGAAATTATCTCATTATTCTTGCTTTTTTTTTTCTTGCTTTCCTTCAATTAGTGGAAATTAATTCTGTCATTTAAAAAAAAAAAAAAGATTCTAGATTCTAATAATAAACATTTAATAAATGCCACACTGAAGACTGGAGTAACGATGTTCAAAATTCAGCTTGAATCACAGAAATAAATAAGATATAAATATTAAAAACATCTTACATCTATAAAATCTAAAAAACATCATTAAAAAAACTTTACTTTTTTTTTTTTTTTTTTTTTTTTTTTTTTTTTTTTTAAATCACAATACTATTTAAAATGTATTTTGATCACATAAAAAAGCCCCAGTAAGCATAATAAAATTATTTCAAAAACATAAAAAATACATAAACTTTTGAAAAGTGCTGGAAATATTTTGTGATATTCCTCATTTGTAATTCACTTTGGATGAAAACTTCTGCTAAATGAATAAACAAATAAATGGAAATTGAGACTATGAACATTTGAATGTAATTTTGTAATAACTAGTTAAAATTTATTTAAAACAATCAGATTGATGAATTCAACTCTAACAGCATTGTGTTTAAATTGAATCCCAAATTTTTACCAGACATGAAAATATCCAAATGATGTGTCATTAGTAACCCTTTGAAATAATCAATAATTATTTTTTTGAAATTATTTTGGAAAAGTGTGTGAAAAAATGTGTTTTATGTGCGGTCACAATTGTGACCGGTGGGATAATGTGTGTACTGAAATAACATATTTCTGCAGTCATAAAAATGGTTAGATATCTTAACCCAGCTATTTTAAACTGTCTGATCACATTCTGGGGTTACTATTATGCTTATAAAACTTATGCAACATTGCTAGGAACACTGATAATTTTTATGCAACACTGATAATCACTGATAACATTAGAATTTTTAATTTAGTGCATTATTTTGTAACTGAAACATTTTATTGTCATTTTCACTAGCAACTGCAATTGGATTTATATTGTATATCTAAGTTTACTGTTATCCCACTGGTCACACCGGCGGCGCCAGGGGGGGTCTTGGGGGGTCTCAAGACCCTGCATAAAAACGCTCTGACCCCCATTTGACCCCCCAATCCTCTTCTTGATTAAAAAAATATATATATCCGGGATAAAGATTTGTACAAAATTATCTTCAAACTAAGCAGAACAATAATAAATAATAATTATTTCGACATTTATTCGTTCACTGAACCGAGAACCTTTTCTGTCAGACGCGTATAATTCGAGAACAGAGGAGCTGATGATACTGCGCATGTGTGATTCAGTGTGAAGCAGACTGACTCATTGCTCGTCTGAACCGAACTGATTCTTTTGGTGATTGATTCTGAACTGATTCTGTGCTTATGTTATAAGCGCGGGTGAAGTGAAGGCTTGAATGAAGGGCAGTCATCGCTAATGACATTACATCGAGCGCAAACGAACAGGTGAACCGTTACCCCCCCCCCCCCCCCCCCCCAAATGGTTTATTTGATCGAATTGTCCGAAAGAACCGGTTCACTTGAGCACCACCTCCTTTACCCCTTAAGTGCCTTTTTGTCAAAGCAAAATTTCCTCGAATTTTTTAATAACATACCCTTTTGTGAATGCCTGCCCGCGACCAATCATAATATTAGTACAATTTATAAATAATAATTTAGCCGTAAATAAAATGACCAACATGATGACCTTTCACCTGACCGGGACGATTCCTCACGCCGCACGCGCATTTTTTAATTGTACAAGGATATTTTCAACACCGTGGCAACTGGTAAGTGGTGTTTCATTCTCAGCGAAGTGATTTTGATGTTTATTTACTTATTATTATTTTACAAGAACGATGTGATGTGATAACATGCAGATATGTTGCTGTTTGTAGCCTGTAGTGTAGAAGTAACGTTAGCGTGCTGTTTGAGGGAGAAAAGTTTCACAGGCATCGAAGGGTGGGTCTTTTTTATGTTATTTGACTAAACTTTTATTATATTACAGTACTTATTTATTTTTTAACACGTTGAGTGCCTTAAAAATAATTATCACAACACTGGTAAGGCTTATTCAGATTTTCTCATTCTCTGAATTATCATTATAAAAATAAAAACAATACAGATTATACAAATTGATTATATAGTTATATTTTAAATGTGTGTATATATATATATATTTTTTTTTTTTTTTCTACAATAGCAACAGAGTTTACAACAGCAAGACCACTTTAGCCTGTAAACTCAATAATATCTCTCTGGAAATAAATGTAATAATATCAATGTCAATAAAACATGACATCAAAGTGCAGTGTGAAGGATATGAATAACAAATGTAGCCTGTCATTTGTTTACATTGCAAAGGTGTTCAATTTTAGACAACAACAGTAATAATAATATTAACCACTAAATTCCAGTGTATCAGTTTTGTATCAATATTTAAGGTGGACTTATTGATTAGTTGCAAGAGTAGTAGTGATGGTTAAAATAATAGATTAATTCTGAAATAGTAAATTGAGCCTTGTTCCTAGATGGACAGAGAGTGGAAAGTAATAAATCAGATGAGGAGATGGAGGTAGAGGAAGAAAAAGAGGGAAGTGCAGAGGCACAAGTGACAGAAAGAGAGCAGGTAACAGTGAGCCAGGAGACAGAGAATGACGAGAGAGGAAAATGTAGAGGCACAAGTGTTTTCTATAGTTTTTACTATAACCGCTGTTCTTAATTATTCTGTAGAACAGAGAAGAAAAAGCCATCAGGTTGGGACAATTTAAGACATTTCAGTTTCTTATCCCAGAGCTATTACTTTAAACTTAAAATTGTCTTCTCTATTGTTTCTTTTTCAAAACTGCATCAAAGCATTTGTTTCTGTATCAATACATAACCATCCATATCAATACGTGAATCAGCAAGGAATGCATCACAATATATTGCTGTATTGATATTTTGAACAGCGCCATTTAAAGCCTTGTTCCATTTGCCCCTTTTATACTTTGAGCACCTGCCCCTCCAAAGGTCTCTGCACGGCCCTGTTCAGAGGGAGGGTCAGCCACGGTAAAAAAGTTAACCGCTTAAGTCATTTGTGGATTAATGCTTATTGGAGTCTCAAACCATTTCAAACAATTCAGTTCGATTTGGTGAACTGGTTCAAGAAGATCTGATTACATCGAATGATTCGTTCGTGAACCGGATATCACTACACTTCAGTGTTTTGAAATCTCACACAACAGACACTGAAGAGAAGACTATGTTGAATAAAGTCATAGTTTTTGCTATTTTTGGACCAAAATGTATTTTCTATGCAGTAATATGCAGTTATTTAGATGCAGTAATATGTAGTTATTAGCCGTGCCCACAGTGTTTTTTGTTGGTTTTCATGAGACCCCCCTTGAAATGACCAGAACCCCCCCATTGCACCCACCAATCAAAATTGTCTGGAGCCGCCACTGACTGGTCACTATTGTGACCATCAGCATGTTTACTCATTCTATGACCACACTTAACAAACCACGTAAAACTGCACATATTTAATTGAGACCCTTTATTTATTTATTTTTTCCATATTTGCAGGAAGTACAGTAACACATCAGTCAGTAAGGTTTTAGAGCATTATAAATGAAAACCTTTTTTACAGTCACTATTGTGACCAGTGGTTTTAAATCAGATCTGGCATAAATATATCTGTGTAAACACTCCTTTTGTCTTTCTGTCCATCCATTCATCCATATCTTTAAAGTATTGGAATTCTTTATTATGCTCAAACACCAAACCTTTACATAGTAAATTTGATTTATACAAATGAAATGCATGTCTGAGCTGCTGGGTGTGCAACTGTTGTGACTGTTCCTCAATAGAGATGCAATGAGATCTACTGTAATGTCTGATTAGTCTGGAGATAATAACCTGTGACAATAGCTTCACAGAGATAACCGTTCTAATGCACATCGACTCCTGGAAAAAGGTGGACAAATGAGGTGCCAGTATTTTTTTTTTTTTTTTTTTACTGTTCTACTTTTCTCCTTAGAGAGATGGAAAACTTCTGATGTAACTGGGAGGGTCTGTGAACCAAAGATCTATTAAAGTCAGCCGCGGCTGTCCTCGGCTCAATCCCAGGATCTTGGTGAACTTGTTAAGAGAGACAGATGGGCTTTGGTTGGGGTGTTGATGTGTCTGTGACACGCCGGTCTGTTTGAGCTGGAATTATTTCATGTTTGCGCATGTAGAAGTTATCCTCACTTCCTTACCAACATGTTAGAAACATATAAAAAAAGACTGTATTTCAAATTGAAGGTTATTAATAATTAATTTTAACCCCAGTGAAGTGCTGAAAATCCTTCACCTAATTGTGATCCCAGTCAAAAATGACCATCCTTTTAAAAATAGCCTGAAAAACATTTATTATGCTATATTACCACAAAATATTGGAATCACAAGAATAAGAAATTTATGAATTTAAGAATTTGTATGTACAGTATGTAGGTATTTATTTGCTTGCTAGCTTTATCGCTTAAAAAACTATTCAAATTCAATCCAAAATGTAAAATATTTAGAATATAAATACTTAAAATATTTCTCGAAACATGATATGATGTTATTTTATAGTGTTACATTTTTAGTAGACAACTGAAGCATTTTTATCTTTCTATTCTAATATCACGGAGGGTTAAAGTGTTTTTATAACTACTGATGTTCTCTCTAGGGAGATATTTTGAACGAAACTTAACAGCAACCCTTAGCAGTGACCTAGTTTCTTTTCTCACTGTACTTTTCTTATGGCCAGGGATGTCACTTTCAGCAACAAAATGTTTGACACGCTCAAAAATCGTTTTTCTACAGTAATTCCTTATCCTTAGCTCAGCACATTAGCTCAGTCTGTCACTGTAAATGGGTCAAAGTTTTTCCAGTCGCCTTGGTAAATCAAAATGAAAGAATAATAATAAAAAAAGACATTTAAGGGGAAGCATTGGCGTGAGGGAATAGTTTATATAGATAGATAGATAGATAGATAGATAGATCTGCAAAATAAGCGCAGGGCATCAAATGCCATTCGGTTCCATCCCCTCTGATTGTGTGTTTGCACTCAGTTAAAAACCATGTGAGTAATTTGCCGTCAGGAACACCTTACTAGAGAAACGTTGAGTGGAATCGGTATTACAGACGTGACACCAGCCAGTACCGGCATGGAGGTCTGACTCAACAGCGGCAATGATTCAAATAAATTACATTCATTTCTCATTTGGCTTCCAAATGTTTCATTAACTAAATTCATGGTGGTTTATGCATAATTTGAAACTGCTCCAGACGTTGTAATGGATTCATAGAGGAAAGCTTGAGCCTAAATTGAATTCTAAAGTGCTAGAAATTCTTCCATTAACATTTGCAAATTTAAAGGAATAGACCATCAAAAAAAAAAAAAAAAAAAAAAAGAAAGAAAGTTTTGTCATCCTTTACTTGCTCTTATTCTAACTCCAGTGTTATTTCTATTCCTGCAGCACAAAGTTAGAAAATAATCCAAGCTGCTATTTCCAGAGGTAACGCATAATTTTCTTTTCTCAATGCAGAGAAGATGCATTAAATTTAAAACGATAGTAAAGACATTTATAGTGATTCAAATAAATGTTGTTCTTTTGAACTTCATATTCATTCACTAATATATATATATATATATATATATATATATATATATATATATATATATATATATATATATATATATATATAAGAAAAAAAGAAAAAAAAAAAAAAAAAAAAAAAAAAAAATATATATATATATATATATATATATATATATATATATATATATATATATATATATATATATATACATATATACATAAAAGGGGACTTATGAAATTAGTGTATAAAATATTCATTAGAATCAGGTCCACTTAAAACCATGAATAGTCCCAGTGACTCAGTGTCTTGTGAATATGGTATAAACTGAAAAACGTATTTATTTAATGAAGTAGTTATTCAAGGCAACCATTTGCTACATTTTCCTCATGTGCAGTGTAAGTAGTAAAATATTCAATATATACCTTCAAGAGTCAAGAACAGGTGGTCCATTCAAATCCATAGAAACAATACAAGCTCTTGCCTGCGTGTAGTTAGTTCACAGATAAATGTCAGGTTGCCAGGGGACTTGTGAAATTATGCTTTTAGTCAGAACCCCTAAGTATACGTATGAGTAGGTGCATTTAACTAGGATGTGTAAAATAGGCTTGCATGCACAATCAAATTATTTCTTTATGCAAGTCTAAAGGTGTCAAAAGGACTTTTGCGTCAGTGAACTCGTTAGCGCTGAACAAACTGCCCTTTTCACCAGTCGCTGGGTTGAACCGTTGAACCCCTGGGTTGAATTCAGACCAATATTGTTTGTTTTTTAGGTGGCGAGCTGTCTGGTATGCAAATATGTGCACTCAGTGAACATTCTTTTCCACAGTAGACTTCTTTCCTCTGTACTTTATTCGGCGGCCTCATCCTGATGAATAAAATTTGCATTTATTACTGCATGATAGACTACCGACTCAGGTATGGAATATATAAGATGTGACTTTTACATTCGCTAATGCAAATGCTGACTGACTGAGACCCTTGTGCTGTGCTTGTTGTTTATTTATTTTTTATTTTTTTTTATTTTACATATTTAACTATGCTATATTATCACCAAATCTTGGATTCAATCTCTTTGTTAACTATGTTTATTTAAATTATTACGGGTTTTATTTCATTTTAGGACTGATAGATCATAGGCCACATTTTTTGGGGGGGGGCATTATTTGTTGGTAATTCACAGTCCACATTAACATTAAAAGGCCTGTGTTTAACACATTAAATTAGCTAATTCTTTCTATGGTGATGTGAAAAGGTGGTCCCGTTCACAGCATTGTACGGGATCAGCAGGGTGTCCTTATTGATCAGAGATCAGAGTGAACAGACAGAGTATAGAGGTTCAGCTTGATCTTGTTCTGGATGATTAATCCCAACACATTAGATGCCATTAGAAGGTTATTTCCTCTGATGGACTGCCTTTGTGTTTAGTGTCTTGTGTCAAATGTGATTGTCTCCTGTCAGGAATGACTAGTACAGAACCACAGATATGTTGACACACTCTGTGCATCTCATCTGACCTTTGTTGGTTTATTCCATCCATCGATCCATTTTCCATTTGTCCATCCATCCATCTTCTGTCTGTCCATCCGTCCATCCATCTTCCATCTGTCCACCCATCCATTTATCTATCTGTCCATCCATCCATGTCAATCCGTCCGTTCATCTGTCTGTCGGTCCGTCCATCCATCCATCCAGCCGTCTTCCTTCTGTCCATACATCCACCCATCTATCCATCCATTTTCCATCATCCATCCATTAATTTTCCATCTGTCATTCCATCCATCCATGCATCCATTTATCCATCTATCTATCCATCTTCCATCTGTCCATCCATCTGTCTGTCCGTCCGTCCATCCATCCATCCATCCATCCATCTTCCATCTGTCCATCCATCCATCCATTTGTATTTATTTATGTACTTTTTTTTATTATTCCTCTTTCAACTGTTTTTTTTTTTCTTTTCACTTTTATGTTTTTGGTTGCAGTATGTCTAATTATTTTCTTTTGAGTAGACAAGGAAAAATATTATTAAATAAAATAACTTTGAAAAGCAGACCATATAAGAATGGACTATTTATAGGTCTTGTGGTAAGTTGCCAGAATGCTGTTATATGGTTTGTTCAAAATTCTGAGGTTTTGGTACAGCATTGCTATGTGGTTGCTAGGGTTTTCAAAGTGGTTATGTGAAGAAAAAAAAAAAGTTCCCTAAGATTGCAGTCACAAAGGAGTTATCTCCAGGATGCCTGTAAGTCCTCAGGTTAGTCCATTGTTGATGTTCTGCATATTACATAGACGGACTGCACTGGAAGAGTAAAATGTTTTTGCGGGTGTGTGAGCATGAATTAGACATTATTTGCCTTGTTAGGTCTCCTGCATCTCCTCCATGCTTTTATATATATATATATATATATATATATATATATATATATATATATATATATATATAATTTGTATACAAATATTTATTTATACAAATACATAAATACAAAAAATAAAAAGGAGAAAGGCAGAAATAAATTAATAATTGTATTCATCAATGATACAATAAATTGATCAAAAGGGACATTAAATATATTTATAATGTTACAAAATAAGCGCATTTGAATTTTAAACATTTTTTTATTTCAAATAGAAAAAAATATTATTATTGTTATTATTATTATTATTATTTGCTTTTTTCAGGAATCAATTATTTAAATGTATTAAAATTATAATAACATTTCAAAACTTTGGTGTTTTACTGTATTTTGTATCAGTCAAATGCAGCCTTGGTGAACATAATCATAATTATTCCAAACTTCACTAAGCGAAAAAAAAAAAAAAAAAAAAAAAGTATTTCAAATACACACATATTATACGCAAATATACTGGTTAGATTTGAAATACTAAACATTGTCAGTGTGAGTAAATGGAGATGCAGAAGAGTGAGCAGCTAAAGATAGGGTGAGTTTGAAGCCTGACCCATGTAAAATGCCCTGGATCTGCTGAGATCAATAAGTATTTTGTGTCAGAAGTCTGATCTTTGTACAGGGTCTTCAAACACTTTGACAAAAGATGTGTTACATATGTATTCCTACTGAAAAGCAGAGAAAGTAATAGCTAAAAAATAATAAAAACGAGTGTCAATCAAAACTCCACTACAGCTTTACTGTACCTTTTGTTAAACCTCTGGACTTCAATCTAAAAAAATAGCTTCCATGTGTTAAAAAAAATTATTTCTTTGTTTTTATTTTCTGTTCTTTTCTTTAATAGTGTGTGTGTGTGTATATATATATATATATATATATATATATATATATATATATATATATATATATATATATATATTTATATATATATATATATATTAGGGCCGGGACTCGATAAAAAAAAAAAAATCTAATTAATTAGAGGCTTTGTAATTAATTAATCGAAATTAATCGCATTTTAATCGCATATAAATATTTGACCTGAGAACAGTGAGAAGTAATTTTTTTTCACATGGATTTATAGTACACCATTGAATAATGACTGAATACATAAGCTTAAGCAACAAAATATTGTTTATTTTTGTTCAACCAAGTCTAGCAGACCAGTGCAATTTTTGCCATTAAGTGTAGCAATAGCATATTTAGAAACAATTTAGAAATAGTACATTTCAGAAATTCAGGAAGCTTATAGGTGCTGGAACCTTCTGTAAAGTGTTGTTGTTGTTTTTTAAAACACAATACTGTCAATTACATTCAGAACTTTAGAAACACTGACTATTAGAAAACATCTCTCTGTTGCTTCAGAGGCCATAACATACTAAGTCCAACTCTCAATAACCTTGGCCAAAACAATAAAGAGTTCAACATAAACTGTTGCACCAACAAAATAATACATAGTTCAACATAAAGTGTAAAGTCCACGCTAGCTGCTATATGTTTTGCATTGAGGTGATACTTGAGGCTCGATGTGCTGCTGCGGTGATATGCGAACGCTAGTTGGTGCTTCAGTATAATCGGTCCCGCCGAAACTAATCCAGTGAGAGACGTTCCGCGGTGCAAAAATTAGTTATTAAAAAAAAAAAAAAAATATATATATATATATATATATATATATATATATATATATATATATATATATATATATATATACTCAGCTAAAACCCATTCAAAATACATTGTACTTTGCTGCCAATCTTTGCTATGGAACATTAACTTAAGATACATTAAGTGAAGCATAGCAGTTATACTTAACAGCATCTTCTGTGTAAGAGAAAATTACTCGTTTCCAATTCTAGAATTGGAGAGAACCATACTGCATCTCGTCTTTCTTCAACACTGTGTGAAACAACAAAGAAAAAAAAAAAAAAACGTTTCAGCTGTTTATTCATCACCATATTACAGTATATGCCATATTAATCACTCTTAACTTTAAAATTGTCAAATTAGTTGCAATAATAAGAAGTATACAAGTAAGAGAAAATAAAAATATGATAAAGCTGTTTTTTAAAATGCATTTTATTTATATATATATATATATATATATATATATATATATATATATATATATATATATATATATATATATATATATATATATATATATATATCTGAGAGACATTATGAATCTATGTTCCTCCAGCAATCACTGAGGCTTGATGGGGAAAGGTGGATTTTGACATTCCTGTTTTTTAAATGAGGTCTGCATGAATCATTACTGCTGATTTTAGCCAGATTGATTGGGCAGGATTGCACACAGATGAGTGTTGTGCATTAACAGGCCTCTGCTCTTCATCACAAAGCCCAGAGTGGAGCATCAGCACTCAGCTGTCATAATTAAACAGGCTGATTGAGGTTCTTCATTGTGAGATCCAGTGAAGACTAACCTGCAGAATCCATCATGGGGTCAACTGAGCATACCTAAGGGTTCAGAAAAAAATTAGAATAATAATAAAAAATAAATCCCATTGTTGTTCTTTACAGAGAATCTGATTTTAATGATCAGATGGACTTAACGGCAATTCGTATAACTTATTTCGTTATAAAGTATGTACCTCTTTCACGTCTGCTTGAAACACATATTACCCTGACAACCTCAGGGACTAATATCATAATAAAGTTGAAAGTGACAATTAATGTCACTGTACATTTGTGTTTCTAATTCCAAAAGAGGTAGGTACTAGAAAGTCCTTCATTCTTAAACAAGAATGGATGTGTTTTTGTTTATTTTGGTGATTATTCAAGTACCATTTTAGGGAAACAGGCTTTAGAGAAAAGGAACAACAAAGCAGTTTGCCGTTGTAATGAAAATTCTCAAGACTTATTCTGCAGATCCACAGGAAATTGAGTTTTTACAACAGAAACAATGCATTTCAGAATAACAGCATGCAGCGATTTGGCTTTTCAAAGGCAATCTGCCCTTTTTTGTTTCTCTAACAGCTATTGCACGCAGATGAATGCAGTGCATGTACTTGGAAAAAGACTGCTGTTTGTGTCACTTTGTCTTCTGAAATAAAAATTCTGCAATTCTTTGTTTTACTTGTGTAAACTATTGGATAGTCTTGTACAGGCCTCCTGCGTGAATTATGGTTTTCCTGATAGCTTACACTTTATATTCGATTTCAATCCAACATTTAAGATCATTTGGAAAATATAAACCCGATTCCAAAAAGGTTGGACACTGTACAAATTGTGAATAAAAACAGAATGCAATAATGTGGAAGTTTCAAATTTCAATATTTTATTCATAATACAATATAGATGAGATATCAAATGTTGATTTCTTTTTCTTTTTTCTTTTTTTTTTTTTGAAAGAGTGTAGTGGATAATGAACTGAAAGTCTCTGACATTCAAAGAAAATATCTTATTTCCGAATGGCAAAATAAGATGTTTAGTTTAAGAATAAAACAATGAATGCCACTACACAGTAAAAAGAGTTATGGAATTATGAAGCCATCCGATCAAAAAGATTGAATTATCCGACTGAAATTCATGACAGAGTGCTCAATAACTCCCAGTATATCTTGTTGTTAAAAGCGTTTGGAAACTGCAACTTATGCATACCAAGGATATTCAAATACACCCAAGGGCTTCCACCATAACACACAGGTGTCATTAGTTGGAGAATACCCAGGGAGCGAAGTGGAGGGGATCTGAGTTAACCCTCGTTTGAATCCCAAGGGGGCAGCAGGAACCTTGTCTTTAATTCACCTGCTCTTGAAGGAAACTCAAAGACGTGCTTGTAGGGTGTTGCTGCTTGCTTGGCGCATTCACAAGAATGGCAGCTGCACACTGAGCCATTTCTCTCTGGGAAATAAGGCTTATTATTGTAAACAGTGAATAATTAAAATCATATTCCATGAGCCAAAATCTTTTTATTGCATTGCTAACATGCCTCAGTGTAGCTAATGAGATTTTGGTAATGGGCCGTACTATCCCACAGGTATTGTAATGGATGCTGGTATGGACACACTGAGCACGGGCTGGAAATTGCCTAGCCTTGGGCCTCTCACCCTTAATGAGCTTTGATTTCTTCAAAGAACAGCCTACAAAGACTTTTTGAACCTTGTTCTTTTTCTTGTATTCGTTTTTCTTCTCCAGACAAGTGTAGGTCTGCGAAAAATAAATAAATAATGCAATTTAACAATTAATGTATAAATTGAGAATGTCTTACATCCAGGACTACAGTATCCAAAACTACACTATAATATTTGGGTGTGGGTGTGGGTGTGTGTCATTTTCTAGGAAGAGTCTTAACTGTGATCTCTTAGTCTTAGACATAGTCAAAAATTCACCTGAGCTGCTTTGAACATTTTGACACTGTTGTGTGAAGGTTCTGAAGGGATCACAAATGAAACATCTGAGATCTCAAAGGATCTGAGCATGACTTCTGTTTAAAGAAAAATCTCATTGAACTCCATGAAGCTATTTTCAGCACAGCAGCTGTGAACCAGCAGTTGAGGAGGTGCAGCATTTCAGTGTTTCCGTGTGTTGATATTTCCTGGTGTTAGAAACTGTATTAACAGGTTTACTGTATCTATAGGTGACGCACAGTACTTATGAACTTGAGCCTAAGTGAAGCATAATGTGCAGTCGGGTGGTAAATAATGTGAAATATTTCCCGAAAAAGTTTTATTGAAAATTATTTTATTATTTGTGAAGAATGACTGACCGCAAAAATGCCACCAATCGTATTGCTATTATACAATTTGCTTTAAATTGTATTTTTTTTCTAGTTAACTTCAGCACTATAATATTTAAGTACAGCTAAATTGGAAGTCATGGAGATTCACGGGTTAAAAAGTATGGCAACCATGCTACTAGTTTTCAATCTCAAGTGACTTGATCTTGGGTTTCAGCCTTGGTGAATCTGAGCAACGGCACAAGTTTAGCTCTCTTAGCATCTGTTTCAACATTTAGTGTTAATTGGTTTGACGAGCTCATATGTAGAAAGACAGGCAGAAACACTCACTGATTCCAAATACTTGATCTAAAGTCTTATTTCTTGTTGCTACCAGCTGAAATTACAACTCAATCAAATTATCTCAATGACAAGATGATTTTTGTGGGTGGCTGCATTGCTGTTAAAACAAAACTTCTTTTAAAAGATAAGCCAATTTACTATTTTTTTTTTTTTTCTAATCATGCACAATAACTGTCACGTCAAACTTCTTTCACAAGCACTGAATGCGGAAGCATCTATATTTCCCGAAGGAAAACAAACAAAACCAAGGAAAATGTAAATGTAACAAAAAAATAAATAAAGAAAGAAAAATTCTCAAAAAATCACAGCGAGACAGCGTGTAGTCCCAGCGTCAGACAGCAGAGCACAAAGCAGGTAAAGAGGTGTGATGTCTTTCAGCAACTACTCAATGAGGAACAGATGCTGACCTTTATTCAAGAGTCACTGTGGGGAACAGACACGGAAAAAATGCCAAAAATGGCCCACCGTCATTTTGCTAACGAGACATGCCAACACTCAGCACAATCAGGCGATTCATTAAGCAAAGCCTCTGCAGAAGCAGTGCAGAAGACATGCTCAAGTCACCTCAACAGGTACATTGATGAGACTAAAGATCAGTTGTAATATTGGAGGCATGAAAAGTTATAGATTTAGATGTGTGCCTTTTGATTCATTCTTCATAGATCTGTCTATACAAATTTCACATACTTTTTTCTCCGCCTAAGGCTGGCCACACACTAGAGGGTATTAAGGCCACTTTGTACTCCCGTACGATCCTCTATTGTGTGGTGTCATTATGATTATTTCAATGCTCCCCATCGAGGCATAGTGTCCCCAAACTCAAATCCTAAATATCAAACATTGACATGACTCTTGATTGGGCTGCCTCTGAGGTAATAGCTGCGATAGCCAATGAGAGCGAGCATGCGAACGTTGCATGCGTCTATAGCTGAAACTATAACGGAAAGCAGAGTTCTGAGAAAGATTACCACCCATATTGTTTTTTATATTTAGTTTTTCGCTGTGTAACAGAATGTGTGCCAGGAGAGCTGACTGACAACATTGATTGTTCTTCATTTGTTTTCCTTCTCTAGTCAAGTTCGACCTCACAAGTCTCCGTGAGATCTCCTGTCACTGTGATATGGTTCCTCAAAATCATCAAAGTCAAAAGTCAAAGTGCTTTCGTGAACCCATCAGCAGGCGAGCTGCCGCATTCTGGACTATCTGCAGTCTGGAGAGAGAGGCCTGACCAATACCTTTATAGAAGAAATTACAATAATCCAGACAAGATGAAATAACAATTAACAATTATTTGAAAGTCTTTAGAAGACAGGACATATGTCACCTTGGTGAGTTATTTCAATTGGATTTTTTTTTTTTTGTCCAATATAAAATTACCATCCATTATTATTGTATTATTATTATTTTTTTTTTTTTTTATTATTATTTTTTATACATAGGGCTTCATAAGTGGTTTCAATTCACCAAGGTTAACATCTGATGACTGGCAAGTACCTACCATTGCATAACTTCTGTTTAATGTTTATGAAAATTAAGGAAAAGTATTGGCATCCAGGCCTTAATTTCCTCAAGACACTGCAATAGGCAATAGGGATAAATAGGGCTAAAGATCAATATATATTTTTGTTTCAAAGACAGATAAATGTGCGTATCATTTGCATAACAATGAAAATAAATACCAAATTTCCTAAACATATGTCCTAAGGGGAGCATATTCAGGGAGAACAGAATAGGCTCTAAAATGGTGCCCTTGGGGCACCCACAACTGAAAGAAGCATTTTAGGATACAAAGTTCTTTCAGACAAATAGGATCTAAACCATCCCAACAAAGTACCCTTAATACCAACACATTGTTCTTAGCGTGTAATCAAGATTTTATGGTCTGCAGTATCAAATACAGCCAAAAGGTCTAGTAGAATTAAAATCGCACATTCCCCTTAGTCAGTAGCAAGAAACAGGTCATTAAAAACTTCACCCGTGCAGTTTCTGTACTATGTAGAAATGTAAAACCAGACTGAAGCACTTTGTGAATACCATGTAGATCTAGAAATTAATACAACTGTTCATATACAACCTTATCCAGTAGTTTGAAAATAAACTGAAGTGTTCTGTCATTTCTAGTGGTGATGTTTTTGTTTGAAGAACTATATGAGCCTTAACACAATGTTTTTATTTTAATAATTCAAAATTGTAGCTGTTTGACTGTGGCTGCAAACTACCAATCAAATATTTGGGGTCATTAAGTTTTTTTTTTTTTTTTTTTTTTTTTGAAAGAAGTCTCTTATGCTTACCAAGCCTGCTTTTATTTGATTTAACAACAGCAACAATTCTATTAATAACAACAACCACATGAAATATTAATATTTAAAATAACCTTTTTTATTTTAATATATTTTAAAATGTAATTTATCCACCATTACCATTTTTTATTTTTTTTTTACTATGCAGATTGTCAAAGCAGATTTGCAGTACAGTAATTTAAAGCAGGATTTTCATCCTCATCATTACTTCAGTTTTCAGTGTCAAATGAACCTTCATAAATCATTCTAATATGCTAATTTGGTGTTTAAGTGACATTTATAATTATAATCAACATTGAAAACTAAAGTTGAAAATAACGACGTTTTCACAATAAAAATCTTTAATATCTATTAATACAATGTGTCTTTGCTGAATAAAAGTATTAATATCTTTTTTTTAAAAGTGTACAGTATATAAGGATATAAGGAAACACATTTGTTATGTGTTTGCATTTTGATTTATGCTTTCACTAGCACAGCTGTGGTAATGTGATGGATAGAGAGTTGAGAATATGTGAGAACATATTACTGCTGTCAGCTGCAAACAGGATCAGCATTAAAATAACCAATTCCAGTACCGTAACTTCAACCATTACTACACACACATAATGAAATGCTGAAGAATTAGATGTGCTTCTTCTGTAGTAGATACAACCCTCCTGCTCTTGCACTTTTCAAAAAAGTGGTACAAAATCAGCCTTGGCAAAAAAAAGGAGAAACAAGATGAAAGAGTTTTGACATTATGAGTGTGGTTTTAACAGCAGGTTTCTATTGCACCATTGCATGGCCATAAAATGTCAGCTGCCTTTTAAAGACCTGTTATGGGAAAACAGGATTTTCTGTTCACTTTTGAAATAAAAGATTTTGATCTGCTGTGTAGGCATGCGCTGAGACAGCACAAAGCTATTTTCCAAGTTCACCATTTGCTAAACTTGATCTAAAGGGTGTGAATAGCTCAATTATTATGGCTTTTTCTAAACAAACCTAGGGGATTTATCACAATTTGCACCTGCACTTTTGTAGAAATCATGTTTGAGCGTTGGAATTTTTTTTGCTTGGTGGTATACAATCAAAACCCAAGGGCTGTAATCTCAAAGAACAGACTGTCAAGACCGTGATTTTGATGGGTTTCCAGAATCACTCTCTAACATAAATGAGGCTTTTGATGGTGGTCTGGCAGAAGGCATAAGAGACATGATGATCAGCCATATTTAATGCCAGCTGTGTTCCTCTTCATATAATGACATCATTTCGGTACAGAAAGATGTCCGATGACAATATGTTTGTTCCCCGAGTACCAGTGGATCAAAACACAGCGGCAATTTAGTGATTCTCAACTGGTTTCACTTTTCATTGGACATCAAGTGGTGACCCCATATGGTACCAAATCTATTTTTCACAGGGGTTTTCAAAAGCGGTGCTCCTGATTTGTCCTTGGTGGTCCACTCACATAAATGAAGGTACAAAAGCTGTCTCTGGGGCGGTATGTTTTCAAAGGTGCTAATAAATATCATTTAGGTAGGTACTGATATGTATTCTTTAGGGGTAAATAAGGCGCAAAGGTATATATTTTGAAAGGCACTGCCCCAAGTGACGGGATTTGTTTATTTTTGAAAGTTTAAAAATAAATAAATAAAAATAAACATATTTACTTCAACCAAAGCTAAGTGAAGTTGAATGGTATGTGGATATGTATGTATATGTATGTATATATATACTGACTATGAGTATTTTATGATTCTTGAACTATGCTATAGTACAAACAGACATCTTTAAATCACAAAACTGAAGTATAACTTGAGGCATTTGGTCAATAAAATAAATTGCACCAGTCTATAAAAAGATCAAAACATCTATGCTTTCTAATTCAGACAAAGAGAGAAAAAAAATAAAAAGAGATTTAAATAAATGTCCTTTGTTCTTTGCAGTTCTTTGGAACCTGTTTTTATGTAAGTATTCAACTTAATTTACACTGCGAGAAAGAGAATATTAATCAGAATGTTTTGTTCTTTGACATACGTGAACATTCACTTTTTTTCCACTTGCATGAAAGTGCGAGAGAAGAGAGAGAAAGAAAGAGAGAGAGAGAGATGGATTAAACCAGGCAGAACCGAAACAGGGGTAGAGCGCTTAATAAGGAGCTAGCCCTTGAGCTCAGAGGACGGAAGACAAACATTTCCCCCACCGACACACATGCCAGTTTGATGATAACTACCTGTAGAGAACTATAAATTCACAGGCTATTTGATTGTGTGGAACTCTGTACTGTTATTATGTGTTCAGGTACATGGTGTAAGCTACACAGTGAATAGTGTGCAAATAACACACATTCATTTTTCTTGAATTCTCCATTTTTTGCTCATGGAAGGAATGCATGAGCTGATAAAAGCATACCTTGAATTCAATGTAAGCTGCTTTTAATAAAAAAAGTGTCAAATGCATTACAGTATTTTTGTTAATCACTTATTTGCATTTTATGTTTGTTAAAAACTGTATGAAAGGTTTGTGAAAAAACGAATCAGCAGTGAAGGATCCTTCTGAAGAGAGCCGTCTAAAAGAGCAGCAGACTGTCATCTTTCAGGCTGTCTGACCTCTCCACCAGGTGCTAACACAGCTCTCTCGTCCTTTCTTCTCTCTCTCTAACGCTCATTCCACTCCAGCGTTTGAAGTGGATGGTAATTCTCTCGGTTCCTTTAGCAGAGCCATTTCGTACACGACAATGAGAAGAAAATGAAGAGAAGTCTATAAAAAGAGTCGCAATATTAGTCTAGACTCATTTGTTTTCTTGTAATTAATCCATGGCCATGCGCCACAAAGTCTGTTTATTTTCTATCCTGAAGATTTCACGTTTCTCACAACGCAGCGACTTTAAATGCACAGCTGTCCTTCATATTGCAGTTCATTTCATGTTTTAAAATAATAATTGTCTTTACAGGGGCTATTGAATTTCTTCTTGATAAATGCTAGAACAGTTGTTTACTTCAAGACAAAATCATTTTCTTCAAAGATTCTCCAACTGATTAGAAAATAAGCTACTACGAGTGCTTAAATCAGATTTTTTTTGTTTTTTGTTCTTTAGTCTGATAAATCATGTCAGTATTATCAGAGTTGTCAACAACAACAGCAGCAACAGCATTCTACCATGACAAACTACAAACTGACTGCTTATGAAGCTGAACATACTGTTAAACTTTAATGATCCTCTTATCAACTACCACAGTCTCAGCTTCCTGTTTCAATGTATAGCCCATGTCTTGTTAATGTGCAAAATGATTGACATGTAGAAAGCGATTTGCTAAGCAACGAGTCTGAGGTTAATGTTGCTTATTCAGAGCTTAGGACGGTCACAGAACCGGATGTGATATTTCAGGACACCTAATATATAAGGTAATAGATCATATATTTTTGAGTATTTGTATATGCTGATCGATAAAAAAAAGACATTTCCCACCTATCCAGTGAAAAATAAATGCGATCTCCCTCCAGCGAACCCAAAGTGTTGGTCTTGATTATTATCATTATTAGGTTGTTATGAGAAATCATCATCCTCTCACAACAAATTTTGCATAGTAAAAAGCAACGCAAGATTCACTGTGTAGTGATAAATTCTAGTTCGCCCCCAGAATTGTTGTGGGCTTTGTCTCACACAAAACTCTCATAAGGCTTCAGATGTTTTAGGAATATATCTTCTATAACTTTATGGTGCTTTAAATGGGACATTGTGGCACTCTTTGCTTTTATTGTATGGTAAAGAGCAGAGTCATTCTGCCTAACATCATCTTATGTGTTCTGCGGAAGAAAGAAAGTCATATAGACCCCGAGCAACATTAGGGTGAATTAATTTAAAGAGCCACACAGATGGGAAATCAAAAAATTACCTGTATTTACAGTGTATAATGTAGCTGTCCATCAGTGTAAACAATGTGCAAAGTAATTAAACCAAAAAGTACCCGATTTATAAAGTTATTGGCTTCTAAAGTAAGGAGTCGACTCTGAATCGCTGAAACGAGTCGTTATAGATTTCAAATCTTTTGCCCATCTCTATGTACGTCACTAGGAACACTTTGCATAATAATCTCCGCCTGCCGTCTTGGGAGAAACGGAACTCTGACCTGCTAACTCTGCTGCTAACAGATATTCTGTGATAAAGTAATCCATATGAAACAACACAATGTCCGTTTTTCACGTCTCCCTTCGTTATAATCCAGAGCCATGGCTCTTGTTATATCTAATGTGACCACGCCCCCGCGCTGAACGCGCTATTAAGATTCAACTGAAGCGCGCGGCTTGAATACACACAGAAAGAAAAAACAGCGAGACTGTTTAAGTTTTTTTTTTTTTTTTTACTGTTTGCTTCGCGAAGAGAGGATAAGACATAATTCACCCCAAAAGATGCTGACGCATTGTTTACCATGAAGTTGTTGCGCGGAACAACCCTTCAAAACTGACTATGTTAGTTGACCAATCAGAACACCAGTATGCTAATCCGAAAGGTGGGGTTTAAGGAAACTGAATCTTTTGAACAGCTTCGCACGACCATTTGGGGATCTCTGAGAATTGAGGTAAATTTAAAAATGATATTTTGACAAAATGACAATGTTTTTCAACCTTGGATGGATTTAAACCTTTGTAACAAGGACTTATAAACAGTGATAGGAAGCTTAGAAACTTTCATCTTACTGGCTCTTTAAGACAGAATTTTCATTTTGGGGGCAAACGGTTCCTATAAGAGATTTGAGTTAATTCCAGAGTGTGGACACAATAGTAAACAGCTTTGATATCTATTTACGGGAAATGCATCATTAAAAACTGGACCATTTTTTTTTTGTAGCCTAATTAAAACAGCCTTGATTTACAAGAGTCTGTGCAATAAAAAAAATAAAAAAACAACACTTTGCTTATGTTAAAAAGAAACCACATAAGTCGTTATATGTTTTAAATATGGATTATTAAACAAATTACTGTGCCCTAACGTTCTCTGGAAACCGTTATTGTGGACTAAAGTTGTCACACACTACTACTACCTTTCAACGTTTCTCACACACTGCACCCGATTTTAGCAATCCCATAAAATCATTACAAAATTACACTGCAACATCTCTGGATTTAATAAACTTGGGTATGAAATGCATGTAGAACTGTACAATTATGAAACCAATCTACTCGTATCTATGATAAATGACATTGTATTAAAATTATTCACATATAGACATATAGACAATTAAAAACCTAGACAATAGTGAGCAATAATAATTCACCACACGGCATGATGGTGAGGTGATGACAAATTCAAGGGCACAGCTTCAACTAATTAATTATTAATTTGTTTAGTTATATATTTATAATTGAATAAGATAAAATACAGGGATTCTGTAATGGGTAAATTTGACCCACTGGTGCTTATAAGTATAAATGTCCCATTTTTAATCTGGTTTATCTAAATGGTTTTTAACACCGAAGGGGATTGTAAATTACACAATTTTAGTTAAGACAATGGTTGGGTGACTTGAATGTGTTATTGAAAATCTATAAAATGCTATTTGAAAAGCAGCCATGGGGTAAATTTTTTCAGTTCTAGTGTTAAGCTGAAGTGTGCAATGAGGATTGTAAAAATAATGATTGTTTCAACCAGGTGTCCCCTAACAAAACGGTGTGCAATGCTCTGTCCTAATATCCTCTTTCA
>NW_020527331.1:0-30000 GCF_003368295.1 Carassius auratus | reverse complement strand
GTAAAAACATCATAAAAAGAGTCTAACATATTTACACCTTTAAAGTAAACATACAGTCTTTCAATATATAATTCTGTTTTTCTTTTAAACACACTCCAAACATCCAACACAATTTTTTCCTTTTTAGCCACAGTTCTTCTGTCCCATATTGCACTTTTCATTAGCATTACACACAGATTAATAAAACTTTTGTTTTTACACTTTTTCTCCCAACCAAACATCACAACTCTGTTCCATTCCATTACATTTTCATCCCACTCCTCAGCCACATCTTTAATTAAACATTTACATTTCCTTAAAAAGTCCTCTAGCTCTCTACAATGTAAAAACATATGTAAAATCCCCTCTTCCTCTTCCTGGCACACTTTACACAGAACATTTTCTTCCATTCCTATTTTATTTAAAATAACATCAGTAAAAACCACTTTATGCCTTATAAAATACTCCAAACATTCCAATTTTGTTTCAACACATTTCCCCGTCATGTTTCTCCATATACACTCTTTTTTTAAATCTTTGAATTTCTGCACCCAGTATCCATTTACAATCGGCTCTTTAAAAACATCATCTCTAAAAGCACGATAAATCATTTTCACAGTACATTCCTTAAAATCATACAGTTTTTCCCCTAATTTCACATGAATACATTTCTCTTTTGGTTCTCCTTCCATACTTTCTATTCTTTTAATCCACTCTTTAGGTATTGCATTTTTAATGATTTCATATTTATTTTTTATTTCTTGTTCACTGTAATCTTCTTTTGCCTCCTCCATTGCATCCACAATAAATTGTGTCGGTAAAAATCCTTCTTTAAATTCATATAAAACATCTCTCACTCTCGTTATCCCCACATCCATCCATTTCTTTAAAAACATTTCTTTGTCTTGTTTTAAAATGTTTTTGTTTAAAAACAGAGGTTGATTTAAAATGTTTTCTCTCCCATGTGGATCATACTCTACTCTGTCTAAAAATTTTCCCCAGGCACTAAACATTTCTCTATAAAACTCTGGTAATCTTTCTGTCATCCAATTCTTCGTTTTCATCCATAAAATTCCATCCCCCATGTTAAAATCCCCACATTTGTTTAAAAAATACTCCATTGTCCTTTTCCATGCTGTTTTGTGACCCTCATCCAGATATTCTTTTACTATTTTAATTCTTAAGCTATTTTTTCTCTGTTCTACATCAATTAATCCCATCCCTCCCTTCCCTGCTTCTCCTATTAACGTACTATATGCAATTCTTGACGGTTTACTATTCCATAAAAAATCTAAAAAACATTTTTTCAACCTTTTCTCCACCCATATTGGCATAGCAGTCACATATAAAACATACCACAACTTTGACACCATTAAAACATTTAAAATTAAAACCTTCCCTTTTAAACTTAATGTCCTCAATTTCCAAAAATTTAACCTTCTTTCAATTCCTCCTACTATTTCTTCCCACATTTTTTCTTTAACAATCCTTTCGTCTTTTCCCATTAGAACACCTAAAATCCTTATTTCTTTTGTTTCTTTAAAATGAAAATAATCCGTTAAAACAGTCACTCCTCCAAATCTCACATATGTTGTTTTTTCTTCATTTAACTTTCCTCCTGATCCCCTACAAAACATCTGTACTACTTCCATTACTTTATTAACACTCTCTATATCTTTAACTATTATTGTTTTGTCATCCGCATAATGAAATATTTTTTTTCATTTCCCCCACTTCCTTCAATGTTTATCCCTCTTATGTCTTCATCTATTTTAATAGCTAATCCCAATGGTTCTGCAACTAAAGAATATAAAAGCGCTGATAATGGACATCCTTGTCTTATTGACCTAGTAATTTTAAAACATTCTGTTAAAAAACCATTACACTGTATTCTTGTTATTGCTCCCCTATATAAAATTGTAATCCACTTGACAAAATTATCCCCAAACCCGTACCTTCTTAAAATTCCAAATAAATATTCATGCTCCACTCTATCAAAGGCCTTTTCAAAATCCAAACTAATAACATATCCTTTTTTGTTCTTTTCTTTCATATATCTTATTCTATCTATTATACTTAAAGTTGTATCTGCTATATCTTTCCCTTTTACTCCATACACTTGATTTGTTTTAATTATGGTTGGCATTACCTCTTTCAATCTATTGGCTAAAACTTTTGTTAAAATTTTCAGATCTGTATTCAGCATTGTAATTGGTCTATAATTTTTTAGGTCTACTTTATCTCCTTTTCTTTTATATATTAACTTTATTAATCCCATCCCCATTCTCTGGTTCATTTCCTCCTTCTTAAAAATGTCTTCATATACTTCCTTTAAAATACTGGTTAAAAAATCTTTAAAAACAATATAAAATTCACTCCCCAAACCATCTATACCTGGACTTTTATTTTTGTTTAATTCACTTATTGCTCTTTTTATCTCTTCTTCTCTTATCTCTTCATCACACTCTTTTTTATCTACTTCTCCTACTGTTGTTTTTATCTGATTTAGTAACTCCAATTTCTCTTCTTCCCTCAACCCCTCAGTGCTAAACAGGTTTTCATAATATGCTTTTACTTCTTTTAATATTTCCTCATTTGTTTCCACCACTACACCATTTTTTCCTCTTATTTCTTTAATCATTCCAGCTTTCCCTCTTATTTTTTCTAGATCAAAGAAAAACTTTGTACATTTTTCACCCTCCACAGTATACTTAGCTTTACTCCTTAGTCTTGCACCTTCATATTTTTTCTCTTCCATGTCTTTCAATATTCCCTCCAATTCTTTTATTTTTTGTATATCTTTCCCATTCTCATTTAATTCCTTTTCCAAATTTTCTCTTATTTCTCTCTCCTTCTTCCTCTTACATATCTGTATTAATTTGCAATACTTTATTGTGAATTTTTTAACTAAATATTTAACATTTTCCCACCATATCCTTTTATCTTCACTGTACATTTCATTCTCCTTTTCTTTTTCAATAATTTCTTTAATACTTAAAACATACTCCTCATTCTTCAAAACCTCTACATTTAAAACCCATACACCCAGCCCTCTTTTCACTGAACTCCAGTCTACTTGCATAAAAATTGGTTTATGGTCACTTAAACTTGATTCTTCATATTTAATGTTACCGATAAAACCTTCAATGTTCCTTGTACATAAAATAAAATCAATCCTTGTTTTACACATAAAATTCCCTACTAATTGCCTCCTTGAATATTCTTTCTTTTTTTCATTTCTTTCTCTCCATACATCAATCATATTATTTTCTTCCATTAATAATTTCAGTTCTTTTCTTCCTTTATCATTTTTAAAAACCATTCCCTCTCCCATTTCTAATTTACTGAAAACAGTATTAAAATCACCCATCATAATAACTTCTTTATGCTTTTTTAAAAAATCTCTTAATACATTAAAATATTCCTTCTTTTCATTCTCTACAATCGGTGCATGAATATTAACTACAATAACTTTTTTCTCCTCATACTCCATTTCAACCGCAATACATTTCCCATCTACGTCACTATATATTGTTTTACATGATACCCCACAGTTTTCTTTTATTAAAATCGCAACTCCTCTTCCCAGCCTCCCATCACCATTGTTATAAAAAATCTCTCCACTCCACCTTTTCCTTATTTCAGTCATGTACTCTTGCCTCCAGTTAGTTTCTTGTAATAAAATCACATCCTCTCTTTTACACATTTCTTTCACCTTTTCAAATTTACCCATGTCCATTAGTCCCCTTGCATTAAAAGTAACACAACTTAAAACCATTAAAAGAAATAAAAATAAATACCTAAAAAACATTATTCTTTATCTTCTCCCTCCAGCACTCTTAACACTTCATATCTGTTTACACTTTTTACTCGGCCCCTTGTCATTAATTTTTTTCTTACATTTTCCACATTTGGTTTTACCTTTAATGTTCTCCTTCTACTTTGTCCTCTCTCCCCTCTGTCTTTTCCCATGTTGTCCATCCTTGTTTCTTCTTCGCTGCCCATTTCTTTGTTTTGATCATGCATTCCTTGTCCATCACTCTCCACATTATCCAAAAGATTTTTAAAACTGTCCGATATTTCCATTTCTGTCCACTGAGTATTCTGTTCTACTGTTTGTTCCTCATCCATATCATTACTTTTTCCTTCTTCTTCTTCTTTCTCTTGGTTGTCTGTTCCTCCTTCTGTTTCCTTCTGTGGTAATCCTTCATCCCCTTGTCCTTCATCAATATCTCCTTCCTCTTCAGTGTTTCCTTCATGCACCTGTCCATCCACCCGATGCTCCAGACCTCCTTCCTCTCCCTCCATCCAACACTCACACTTATTTAAAATTTTTTGACACTCCGGGCATCTGACCGCGTTGCAATCCCTTGCGAAATGTCCCCTTTCCTCGCACTTGTGACACTTAAATTCAGGGCATTCCTTAAGCAGATGATCTGGGCTCATGCACAGCTTACAGGTCTTCACCTGGTGGCTGTGCATCACCCTAAAGTACTGCGGCCCTTCTGCTGTTTCCAGCTTTGTGCTGTAGGGCAATGATGCCACCTCCTTGGGGAATCGCACTTTTAAAAACCTTGTTCCATCCTCTATTTCAGTGCCCGGGTAGCATCTTCTTTTTAATTTTGATATGGGATTAACTCCCCATCCCTCCAATTTTCTAAAAATGTCTTTATCATCAAGGTAGACGGGCAGGTGCATGAAGGAAACAACATAATCTCTATTTTGCAGTTTCTTTATTTCACAGTTCACTCCTTTAATTAACAATCCCTCAGTCAGTTCATCACACGTTTCTTCTCTTTCCATTGTCAGTTCATATTCCTTTCCTTGTCTTGGCCTTAGTGCTAAGATTTTCCCATATCCACATTTGTCCGTCACCGCTTTAATAATATCCACAGCTCTCACCTCATTTAGGTTCTCCACATTCACAATCACAGTTGCCACCTTTAAGTATTTCCTTTCACCAAATTTATCTCTTGCATCTAGTTTTTTACCGTGTCCTGCTCGTTGTCGATACTCCAGTCCAGGGTCGTTTGCCATGCGTGTCTCTCCAGCCAGTCCAGTGTCGTTTGCCTTAAGTGTCTCTCCAGCCAATCCAGTGTCGTTTGCCAGGCGTGTCTCTCCAGCCAGTCCAGTGTCGTTTGCCTTACGTGTCTCTCCAGCCAATCCAGTGTCGTTTGCCATACGTGTCTCTCCAGCCAGTCCAGTGTCGTTTGCCAATAATCCATCCATTGTAAAAAAAAAAACACAAACAAAAAATGAACCACCCTCCAGCCAGCAAGATGCTGCTGTTAGGTGGTTTAAAACTGAAAAACCTCAAAAAAATAAACTAAAAGTCCAAAAACAACTCACAAAAAAAACACTAACAGAAAAATCAAAATGGAGGAGAGCCTTCCTCTCCAAACTGCAGCCAACACTTCCTGTAGCTCTCTAGCGCCCTCAGGTTGGTATGGCCGTAAGCGAAGTCTGTTGCAAAGAGAGGGCTATTTAAAGACCAGCCAATCTTATCGCCAGTACATTATATAAGTAGGAAAGAAAGCCCAAAAGCTTAAAGCACCTGGTATTCCTAGGCAGTCTCTCATCAAAGTACTAACCAGACCTAAACCTGCTAAGATTCGGAGATCGGGCATTGACTCTTTTTTTTTTTTTAAATGAAAGATTATTATATAATTTGTGAAATTTTCCAAAAAGATTAAAGCACCTGGTATTCCCAGGCTGTCTCCCATCCATGGACTAACCAGGCCCAAACCTGCAAATATTCAGAGATCGGGCATTGACTTTTTTTTGGCAAAATTATTATATACTAAGTGAAAAATGTCCAAAAAGCTTACAGCACCTGGTATTCAATCAATCAATCAATCACCTTTATTTATATAGTGCTTTAAACAAAATACATTGCGTCAAAGCACTGAACAACATTCATTAGGAAAACAGTGTCTCAATAATGCAAAATTATAATTAAAGGCAGTATATTCCCAGGCAGTCTCCCATCCATGTACTAAACAGGCACAAACCTGCTAATATTCAGAGATCAGGCACTGACTCTATTTTTTGACAAAATTATTATATACTAAGTGAAAAATGTCCAAAAAGCTTACAGCACCTGGTATTCCCAGGCGGTCTCCCATCCAAGTACTAACCAGGCCCAAACCTGCTTAGCTTCCGAGATCAGACGAGATCGGACATAGCCAGGTTGGTATGGCCGTAAGCGAAGTCTGCTGCAAAGAGAGGGCTATTTAAAGACCAGCCAATCTTATCGCCAGTACATTATATAAGTAGGAAAGAAAACCCAAAAGCTTAAAGCACCTGGTATTCCTAGGCAGTCTCTCATCAAAGTACTAACCAGACCTAAACCTGCTAAGATTCAGAGATCGGGCATTGACTCTATTTTTTGGCAAAATTATTAAAAACTAAGAGAAAAATGTCCAAAAAGCTTACAGCACCTGGTATTCCCAGGCGGTCTCCCATCCAAGTACTAACCAGGCCCAAACCTGCTTAGCTTCAGAGATCAGACGAGATCAGGCATAGCCAGGTTGGTATGGCCGTAAGCGAAGACTGCTGCAAAGAGAGGGCTATTTAAAGACCAGCCAATCTAATCGCCAGTACATTATATAAGTAGGAAAGAAAACCCAAAAGCTAAAAGCACCTGGTATTCCTAGGCAGTCTCTCATCAAAGTACTAACCAGACCTAAACCTGCTAAGATTCAGAGATCGGGCATTGAATCTTTTTTTTTTTTTTTAATGAAAGATTATTATATAATTCGTGAAATTTTCCAAAAAGATTAAAGCACCTGGTATTCCCAGGCAGTCTCCCATCCATGTACTAACCAGGCCCAAACCTGTTAATATTCAGAGATCGGGCATTGACTCTATTTTTTGGCAAAATTATTATATACTAAGTGAAAAATGTCCAAAAAGCTTACAGCACCTGGTATACCCAGGCGGGCTCCCATCCAAGTACTAACCAGGCCCAAACCTGCTTAGCTTCCGAGATCAGACGAGATCGGGCATAGCCAGGTTGGTATGGCCGTAAGCGAAGCCTGCTGCAAAGAGAGGGCTATTTAAAGACCAGCCAATCTTATCGCCAGTACATTATATAAGTAGGAAAGAAAACCCAAAAGCTTAAAGCACCTGGTATTCCTAGGCAGTCTCTCATCAAAGTACTAACCAGACCTAAACCTGCTAAGATTCAGAGATCGGGCATTGACTCTTTTTTTTTTTTTTTTAATGAAAGATTATTATATAATTCGTGAAATTTTCCAAAAAGATTAAAGCACCTGGTATTCCCAGGCAGTCTCCCATCCATGTACTAACCAGGCCCAAACCTGCAAATATTCAGAGATCGGGCATTGACTCTATTTTTTGGCAAAATTATTATATACTAAGTGAAAAATGTCCAAAAAGCTTACAGCACCTGGTATTCCCAGGCAGTCTCCCATCCATGTACTAACCAGGCCCAAACCTGCTAATATTCAGAGATCGGGCATTGACTCTATTTTTTGGCAAAATTATTATATACTAAGTGAAAAATGTCCAAAAAGCTTACAGCACCTGGTATTCCCAGGCGGTCTCCCATCCAAGTACTAACCAGGCCCAAACCTGCTTAGCTTCCGAGATCAGACGAGATCGGGCATAGCCAGGTTGGTATGGCCGTAAGCGAAGTCTGCTGCAAAGAGAGGGCTATTTAAAGAACAGCCAATCTTATCGCCAGTACATTATATAAGTAGGAAAGAAAACCCAAAAGCTTAAAGCACCTGGTATTCCTAGGCAGTCTCTCATAAAAGTACTAACCAGACCTAAACCTGCTAAGATTCAGAGATCGGGCATTGACTCTATTTTTTGGCAAAATTATTATAAACTAAGTGAAAAATGTCCAAAAAGCTTACAGCACCTGGTATTCCCAGGCGGTCTCCCATCCAAGTACTAACCAGGCCCAAACCTGCTTAGCTTACGAGATCAGACGAGATCGGGCATAGCCTTTTTTTTTATTTTTTTTATTAAGAAATTTCAATCAATAAAATACAATAGATTAAACACAATCAATAGAAATTACATAACATTGACTTTACACATCTCTACATTACACATCTTTCCTTTACATAGATAATTTAAAAAACTCTTCCACTTTCTGGCAAACTCCACATTAAATTCTTTAAAACACAACAGACTTTTGGGGTAAAAACATCATAAAAAGAGTCTAACATATTTACACCTTTAAAGTAAACATACAGTCTTTCAATATATAATTCTGTTTTTCTTTTAAACACACTCCAAACATCCAACACAATTTTTTTCCTTTTTAGCCACAGTTCTTCTGTCCCATATTGCACTTTTCATTAGCATTACACACAGATTAATAAAACTTTTGTTTTTACACTTTTTCTCCCAACCAAACATCACAACTCTGTTCCATTCCATTACATTTTCATCCCACTCCTCAGCCACATCTTTAATTAAACATTTACATTTCCTTAAAAAGTCCTCTAGCTCTCTACAATGTAAAAACATATGTAAAATCCCCTCTTCCTCTTCCTGGCACACTTTACACAGAACATTTTCTTCCATTCCTATTTTATTTAAAATAACATCAGTAAAAACCACTTTATGCCTTATAAAATACTCCAAACATTCCAATTTTGTTTCAACACATTTCCCCGTCATGTTTCTCCATATACACTCTTTTTTTAAATCTTTGAATTTCTGCACCCAGTATCCATTTACAATCGGCTCTTTAAAAACATAATCTCTAAAAGCACGATAAATCATTTTCACAGTACATTCCTTAAAATCATACAGTTTTTCCCCTAATTTCACATGAATACATTTCTCTTTTGGTTCTCCTTCCATACTTTCTATTCTTTTAATCCACTCTTTAGGTATTGCATTTTTAATGATTTCATATTTATTTTTTATTTCTTGTTCACTGTAATCTTCTTTTGCCTCCTCCATTGCATCCACAATAAATTGTGTCGGTAAAAATCCTTCTTTAAATTCATATAAAACATCTCTCACTCTCGTTATCCCCACATCCATCCATTTCTTTAAAAACATTTCTTTGTCTTGTTTTAAAATGTTTTTGTTTAAAAACAGAGGTTGATTTAAAATGTTTTCTCTCCCATGTGGATCATACTCTACTCTGTCTAAAAATTTTCCCCAGGCACTAAACATTTCTCTATAAAACTCTGGTAATCTTTCTGTCATCCAATTCTTCGTTTTCATCCATAAAATTCCATCCCCCATGTTAAAATCCCCACATTTGTTTAAAAAATACTCCATTGTCCTTTTCCATGCTGTTTTGTGACCCTCATCCAGATATTCTTTTACTATTTTAATTCTTAAGCTATTTTTTCTCTGTTCTACATCAATTAATCCCATCCCTCCCTTCCCTGCTTCTCCTATTAACGTACTATATGCAATTCTTGACGGTTTACTATTCCATAAAAAATCTAAAAAACATTTTTTCAACCTTTTCTCCACCCATATTGGCATAGCAGTCACATATAAAACATACCACAACTTTGACACCATTAAAACATTTAAAATTAAAACCTTCCCTTTTAAACTTAATGTCCTCAATTTCCAAAAATTTAACCTTCTTTCAATTCCTCCTACTATTTCTTCCCACATTTTTTCTTTAACAATCCTTTCGTCTTTTCCCATTAGAACACCTAAAATCCTTATTTCTTTTGTTTCTTTAAAATGAAAATAATCCGTTAAAACAGTCACTCCTCCAAATCTCACATATGTTGTTTTTTCTTCATTTAACTTTCCTCCTGATCCCCTACAAAACATCTGTACTACTTCCATTACTTTATTAACACTCTCTATATCTTTAACTATTATTGTTTTGTCATCCGCATAATGAAATATTTTTTTTCATTTCCCCCACTTCCTTCAATGTTTATCCCTCTTATGTCTTCATCTATTTTAATAGCTAATCCCAATGGTTCTGCAACTAAAGAATATAAAAGCGCTGATAATGGACATCCTTGTCTTATTGACCTAGTAATTTTAAAACATTCTGTTAAAAAACCATTACACTGTATTCTTGTTATTGCTCCCCTATATAAAATTGTAATCCACTTGACAAAATTATCCCCAAACCCGTACCTTCTTAAAATTCCAAATAAATATTCATGCTCCACTCTATCAAAGGCCTTTTCAAAATCCAAACTAATAACATATCCTTTTTTGTTCTTTTCTTTCATATATCTTATTCTATCTATTATACTTAAAGTTGTATCTGCTATATCTTTCCCTTTTACTCCATACACTTGATTTGTTTTAATTATGGTTGGCATTACCTCTTTCAATCTATTGGCTAAAACTTTTGTTAAAATTTTCAGATCTGTATTCAGCATTGTAATTGGTCTATAATTTTTTAGGTCTACTTTATCTCCTTTTCTTTTATATATTAACTTTATTAATCCCATCCCCATTCTCTGGTTCATTTCCTCCTTCTTAAAAATGTCTTCATATACTTCCTTTAAAATACTGGTTAAAAAATCTTTAAAAACAATATAAAATTCACTCCCCAAACCATCTATACCTGGACTTTTATTTTTGTTTAATTCACTTATTGCTCTTTTTATCTCTTCTTCTCTTATCTCTTCATCACACTCTTTTTTATCTACTTCTCCTACTGTTGTTTTTATCTGATTTAGTAACTCCAATTTCTCTTCTTCCCTCAACCCCTCAGTGCTAAACAGGTTTTCATAATATGCTTTTACTTCTTTTAATATTTCCTCATTTGTTTCCACCACTACACCATTTTTTCCTCTTATTTCTTTAATCATTCCAGCTTTCCCTCTTATTTTTTCTAGATCAAAGAAAAACTTTGTACATTTTTCACCCTCCACAGTATACTTAGCTTTACTCCTTAGTCTTGCACCTTCATATTTTTTCTCTTCCATGTCTTTCAATATTCCCTCCAATTCTTTTATTTTTTGTATATCTTTCCCATTCTCATTTAATTCCTTTTCCAAATTTTCTCTTATTTCTCTCTCCTTCTTCCTCTTACATATCTGTATTAATTTGCAATACTTTATTGTGAATTTTTTAACTAAATATTTAACATTTTCCCACCATATCCTTTTATCTTCACTGTACATTTCATTCTCCTTTTCTTTTTCAATAATTTCTTTAATACTTAAAACATACTCCTCATTCTTCAAAACCTCTACATTTAAAACCCATACACCCAGCCCTCTTTTCACTGAACTCCAGTCTACTTGCATAAAAATTGGTTTATGGTCACTTAAACTTGATTCTTCATATTTAATGTTACCGATAAAACCTTCAATGTTCCTTGTACATAAAATAAAATCAATCCTTGTTTTACACATAAAATTCCCTACTAATTGCCTCCTTGAATATTCTTTCTTTTTTTCATTTCTTTCTCTCCATACATCAATCATATTATTTTCTTCCATTAATAATTTCAGTTCTTTTCTTCCTTTATCATTTTTAAAAACCATTCCCTCTCCCATTTCTAATTTACTGAAAACAGTATTAAAATCACCCATCATAATAACTTCTTTATGCTTTTTTAAAAAATCTCTTAATACATTAAAATATTCCTTCTTTTCATTCTCTACAATCGGTGCATGAATATTAACTACAATAACTTTTTTCTCCTCATACTCCATTTCAACCGCAATACATTTCCCATCTACGTCACTATATATTGTTTTACATGATACCCCACAGTTTTCTTTTATTAAAATCGCAACTCCTCTTCCCAGCCTCCCATCACCATTGTTATAAAAAATCTCTCCAATCCACCTTTTCCTTATTTCAGTCATGTACTCTTCCCTCCAGTTAGTTTCTTGTAATAAAATCACATCCTCTCTTTTACACATTTCTTTCACCTTTTCAAATTTACCCATGTCCATTAGTCCCCTTGCATTAAAAGTAACACAACTTAAAACCATTAAAAGAAATAAAAATGAATACCTAAAAAACATTATTCTTTATCTTCTCCCTCCAGCACTCTTAACACTTCATATCTGTTTACACTTTTTACTCGGCCCCTTGTCATTAATTTTTTTCTTACATTTTCCACATTTGGTTTTACCTTTAATGTTCTCCTTCTACTTTGTCCTCTCTCCCCTCTGTCTTTTCCCATGTTGTCCATCCTTGTTTCTTCTTCGCTGCCCATTTCTTTGTTTTGATCATGCATTCCTTGTCCATCACTCTCCACATTATCCAAAAGATTTTTAAAACTGTCCGATATTTCCATTTCTGTCCACTGAGTATTCTGTTCTACTGTTTGTTCCTCATCCATATCATTACTTTTTCCTTCTTCTTCTTCTTTCTCTTGGTTGTCTGTTCCTCCTTCTGTTTCCTTCTGTGGTAATCCTTCATCCCCTTGTCCTTCATCAATATCTCCTTCCTCTTCAGTGTTTCCTTCATGCACCTGTCCATCCACCCGATGCTCCAGACCTCCTTCCTCTCCCTCCATCCAACACTCACACTTATTTAAAATTTTTTGACACTCCGGGCATCTGACCGCATTGCAATCCCTTGCGAAATGTCCCCTTTCCTCGCATTTGTGACACTTAAATTCAGGGCATTCCTTAAGCAGATGATCTGGGCTCATGCACAGCTTACAGGTCTTCACCTGGTGGCTGTGCATCACCCTAAAGTACTGCGGCCCTTCTGCTGTTTCCAGCTTTGTGCTGTAGGGCAATGATGCCACCTCCTTGGGGAATCGCACTTTTAAAAACCTTGTTCCATCCTCTATTTCAGTGCCCGGGTAGCATCTTCTTTTTAATTTTGATATGGGATTAACTCCCCATCCCTCCAATTTTCTAAAAATGTCTTTATCATCAAGGTAGACGGGCAGGTGCATGAAGGAAACAACATAATCTCTATTTTGCAGTTTCTTTATTTCACAGTTCACTCCTTTAATTAACAATCCCTCAGTCAGTTCATCTCACGTTTCTTCTCTTTCCATTGTCAGTTCATATTCCTTTCCTTGTCTTGGCCTTAGTGCTAAGATTTTCCCATATCCACATTTGTCCGTCACCGCTTTAATAATATCCACAGCTCTCACCTCATTTACGTTCTCCACATTCACAATCACAGTTGTCTCTCCAGCCAATCCAGTGTCGTTTGCCATACGTGTCTCTCCAGCCAGTCCAGTGTCGTTTGCCAATAATCCATCCATTGTAAAAAAAAAAAACACAAACAAAAAATGAACCACCCTCCAGCCAGCAAGATGCTGCTGTTAGGTGGTTTAAAACTGAAAAACCTCAAAAAAATAAACTAAAAGTCCAAAAACAACTCACAAAAAAAACACTACCAGAAAAATCAAAATGGAGGAGAGCCTTCCTCTCCAAACTGCAGCCAACACTTCCTGTAGCTCTCTAGCGCCCTCAGGTTGGTATGGCCGTAAGCGAAGTCTGTTGCAAAGAGAGGGCTATTTAAAGACCAGCCAATCTTATCGCCAGTACATTATATAAGTAGGAAAGAAAGCCCAAAAGCTTAAAGCACCTGGTATTCCTAGGCAGTCTCTCATCAAAGTACTAACCAGACCTAAACCTGCTAAGATTCGGAGATCGGGCATTGACTCTTTTTTTTTTTTTAAATGAAAGATTATTATATAATTTGTGAAATTTTCCAAAAAGATTAAAGCACCTGGTATTCCCAGGCTGTCTCCCATCCATGGACTAACCAGGCCCAAACCTGCAAATATTCAGAGATCGGGCATTGACTTTTTTTTGGCAAAATTATTATATACTAAGTGAAAAATGTCCAAAAAGCTTACAGCACCTGGTATTCAATCAATCAATCAATCACCTTTATTTATATAGTGCTTTAAACAAAATACATTGCGTCAAAGCACTGAACAACATTCATTAGGAAAACAGTGTCTCAATAATGCAAAATTATAATTAAAGGCAGTATATTCCCAGGCAGTCTCCCATCCATGTACTAAACAGGCCCAAACCTGCTAATATTCAGAGATCAGGCACTGACTCTATTTTTTGGCAAAATTATTATATACTAAGTGAAAAATGTCCAAAAAGCTTACAGCACCTGGTATTCCCAGGCGGTCTCCCATCCAAGTACTAACCAGGCCCAAACCTGCTTAGCTTCCGAGATCAGACGAGATCGGACATAGCCAGGTTGGTATGGCCGTAAGCGAAGTCTGCTGCAAAGAGAGGGCTATTTAAAGACCAGCCAATCTTATCGCCAGTACATTATATAAGTAGGAAAGAAAACCCAAAAGCTTAAAGCACCTGGTATTCCTAGGCAGTCTCTCATCAAAGTACTAACCAGACCTAAACCTGCTAAGATTCAGAGATCGGGCATTGACTCTATTTTTTGGCAAAATTATTAAAAACTAAGAGAAAAATGTCCAAAAAGCTTACAGCACCTGGTATTCCCAGGCAGTCTCCCATCCATGTACTAACCAGGCTCAAACCTGCAAATATTCAGTGATCGGGCATTGACTCTATTTTTTGGCAAAATTATTATATACTAAGTGAAAAATGTCCAAAAAGCTTACAGCACCTGGTATTCCCAGGCGGTCTCCCATCCAAGTACTAACCAGGCCCAAACCTGCTTAGCTTCCGAGATCAGACGAGATCGAGCATAGCCAGGTTGGTATGGCCGTAAGCGTAGTCTGCTGCAAAGAGAGGGCTATTTAAAGAACAGCCAATCTTATCGCCAGTACATTATATAAGTAGGAAAGAAAACCCAAAAGCTTAAAGCACCTGGTATTCCTAGGCAGTCTCTCATAAAAGTACTAACCAGACCTAAACCTGCTAAGATTCAGAGATCGGGCATTGACTCCATTTTTTGGCAAAATTATTATATACTAAGTGAAAAATGTCCAAAAAGATTAAAGCACCTGGTATTCCCAGGCAGTCTCCCATCCATGTACTAACCAGGCCCAAACCTGCAAATATTCAGTGATCGGGCATTGACTCTATTTTTTGGCAAAATTATTATATACTAAGTGAAAAATGTCCAAAAAGCTTACAGCACCTGGTATTCCCAGGCAGTCTCCCATCCATGTACTAACCAGGCCCAAACCTGCAAATATTCAGAGATCGGGCATTGACTCTATTTTTTGGCAAAATTATTATTTAGTAAGTGAAAAATGTCCAAAAAGCTTACAGCACCTGGTATTCCCAGGCGGTCTCCCATTCAAGTACTAACCAGGCCCAAACCTGCTTAGCTTCCGAGATCAGACGAGATCGGGCATAGCCAGGTTGGTATGGCCGTAAGCGAAGTCTGCTGCAAAGAGAGGGCTATTTAAAGAACAGCCAATCTTATCGCCAGTACATTATATAAGTAGGAAAGAAAACCCAAAAGCTTAAAGCACCTGGTATTCCTAGGCAGTCTCTCATAAAAGTACTAACCAGACCTAAACCTGCTAAGATTCAGAGATCGGGCATTGACTCTTTTTTTTTTTTTTTATGAAAGATTATTATATAATTCGTGAAATTTTCCAAAAAGATTAAAGCACCTGGTATTCCCAGGCAGTCTCCCATCCATGTACTAACCAGGCCCAAACCTGCAAATATTCAGTGATCGGGCATTGACTCTATTTTTTGGCAAAATTATTATATACTAAGTGAAAAATGTCCAAAAAGCTTACAGCACCTGGTATTCCCAGGCAGTCTCCCATCCATGTACTAACCAGGCCCAAACCTGCAAATATTCAGAGATCGGGCATTGACTCTATTTTTTGGCAAAATTATTATATACTAAGTGAAAAATGTCCAAAAAGCTTACAGCACCTGGTATTCCCAGGCAGTCTCCCATCCATGTACTAACCAGGCCCAAACCTGTTAATATTCAGAGATCGGCATTGACTCTATTTTTTGGCAAAATTATTATATACTAAGTGAAAAATTTCCAAAAAGCTTACAGCACCTGGTATTCCCAGGCGGTCTCCCATCCAAGTATTAACCAGGCCCAAACCTGCTTAGCTTCCGAGATCAGATGAGATCGGGAATAGCCAGGTTGGTATGGCCGTAAGCGAAGTCTGCTGCAAAGAGAGGGCTATTTAAAGATCAGCCAATCTTATCGCCAGTACATTATATAAGTAGGAAAGAAAACCCAAAAGCTTAAAGCACCTGGTATTCCCAGGCAGTCTCCCATCCATGTACTAACCAGGCCCAAACCTGCTAATATTCAGAGATCGGGCATTGACTCTATTTTTGGCAAAATTATTATATACCAAGTGAAAAATGTCCAAAAAGCTTACAGCACCTGGTATTCCCAGGCGGTCTCCCATTCAAGTACTAACCAGGCCCAAACCTGCTTAGCTTCCGAGATCAGACGAGATCGGGCATAGCCAGGTTGGTATGGCCGTAAGCGAAGTCTGCTGCAAAGAGAGGGCTATTTAAAGAACAGCCAATCTTATCGCCAGTACATTATATAAGTAGGAAAGAAAACCCAAAAGCTTAAAGCACCTGGTATTCCTAGGCAGTCTCTCATAAAAGTACTAACCAGACCTAAACCTGCTAAGATTCAGAGATCGGGCATTGACTCTTTTTTTTTTTTTTAATGAAAGATTATAATATAATTCGTGAAATTTTCCAAAAAGAATAAAGCACCTGGTATTCCCAGGCAGTCTCCCATCCATGTACTAAGCAGGCCCAAACCTGCTAATGTTCAGAGATCAGGCATTGACTCTATTTTTTGGCAAAATTATTACATACTAAGTGAAAAATGTCCAAAAAGCTTACAGCACCTGGTATTCCCAGGCGGTTTCCCATCCAAGTACTAACCAGGCCCAAACCTGCTTAGCTTCCGAGATCAGACGAGATCGGGCATAGCCAGGTTGGTATGGCCGTAAGCGAAGTCTGCTGCAAAGAGAGGGCTATTTAAAGACCAGCCAATCTTATCGGCAGTACATTATATAAGTAGGAAAGAAAACCCAAAAGCTTAAAGCAACTGGTATTCCTAGGCATTCTCTCATCACAGTACTAACCAGACCTAAACCTGCTAAGATTCAGAGATCGGGCATTGACTCTTTTTTTTTTTTCTTTTTTTTTTATGAAAGATTATTATATACTAAGTGAAAAATGTCCAAAAAGCTTACAGAACCTGGTATTCCCAGGCAGTCTCCCATCCATGTACTAACCAGGCCCAAACCTGCTAATATTCAGAGATCGGCATTGACTCTATTTTTTGGCAAAATTATTATATACTAAGTGAAAAATTTCCAAAAAGCTTACAGCACCTGGTATTCCCAGGCGGTCTCCCATCCAAGTATTAACCAGGCCCAAACCTGCTTAGCTTCCGAGATCAGATGAGATCGGGCATAGCCAGGTTGGTATGGCCGTAAGCGAAGTCTGCTGCAAAGAGAGGGCTATTTAAAGATCAGCCAATCTTATCGCCAGTACATTATATAAGTAGGAAAGAAAACCCAAAAGCTTAAAGCACCTGGTATTCCCAGGCAGTCTCCCATCCATGTACTAACCAGGCCCAAACCTGCTAATATTCAGAGATCGGGCATTGACTCTATTTTTTGGCAAAATTATTATATACTAAGTGAAAAATGTCCAAAAAGCTTACAGCACCTGGTATTCCCAGGCAGTCTCCCATCCATGTACTAACCAGGCCCAAACCTGCAAATATTCAGAGATCGGGCATTGACTCTATTTTTTGGCAAAATTATTATATACTAAGTGAAAAATGTCCAAAAAGCTTACAGCACCTGGTATTCCCAGGCAGTCTCCCATCCATGTACTAACCAGGCCCAAACCTGTTAATATTCAGAGATCGGCATTGACTCTATTTTTTGGCAAAATTATTATATACTAAGTGAAAAATTTCCAAAAAGCTTACAGCACCTGGTATTCCCAGGCGGTCTCCCATCCAAGTATTAACCAGGCCCAAACCTGCTTAGCTTCCGAGATCAGATGAGATCGGGCATAGCCAGGTTGGTATGGCCGTAAGCGAAGTCTGCTGCAAAGAGAGGGCTATTTAAAGATCAGCCAATCTTATCGCCAGTACATTATATAAGTAGGAAAGAAAACCCAAAAGCTTAAAGCACCTGGTATTCCCAGGCAGTCTCCCATCCATGTACTAACCAGGCCCAAACCTGCTAATATTCAGAGATCGGGCATTGACTCTATATTTTGGCAAAATTATTATATACTAAGTGAAAAATGTCCAAAAAGCTTACAGCACCTGGTATTCCCAGGCGGTTTCCCATCCAAGTACTAACCAGGCCCAAACCTGCTTAGCTTCCGAGATCAGACGAGATCGGGCATAGCCAGGTTGGTATGGCCGTAAGCGAAGTCTGCTGCAAAGAGAGGGCTATTTAAAGACCAGACAATCTTATCGGCAGTACATTATATAAGTAGGAAAGAAAACCCAAAAGCTTAAAGCACCTGGTATTCCTAGGCATTCTCTCATCAAAGTACTAACCAGACCTAAACCTGCTAAGATTCAGAGATCGGGCATTGACTCTTTTTTTTTTTCTTTTTTTTTATGAAAGATTATTATATACTAAGTGAAAAATGTCCAAAAAGCTTACAGAACCTGGTATTCCCAGGCAGTCTCCCATCCATGTACTAACCAGGCCCAAACCTGCTAAGATTCAGAGATCGGGCATTGACTCTTTTTTTTTTTTTTAATGAAAGATTATTATATAATTCGTGAAATTTTCCAAAAAGATTAAAGCACCTGGTATTCCCAGGCAGTCTCCCATCCATGTACTAACCAGGCCCAAACCTGCAAATATTCAGAGATCGGGCATTGACTCTTTTTTTTGGCAAAATTATTATATACTAAGTGAAAAATGTCCAAAAAGCTTACAGCACCTGGTATTCCCAGGCAGTCTCCCATCCATGTACTAACCAGGCCCAAACCTGCTAATATTCAGAGATCGGCATTGACTCTATTTTTTGGCAAAATTATTATATACTAAGTGAAAAATTTCAAAAAAGCTTACAGCACCTGGTATTCCCAGGCGGTCTCCCATCCAAGTATTAACCAGGCCCAAACCTGCTTAGCTTCCGAGATCAGATGAGATCGGGCATAGCCAGGTTGGTATGGCCGTAAGCGAAGTTTGCTGCAAAGAGAGGGCTATTTAAAGATCAGCCAATCTTATCGCCAGTACATTATATAAGTAGGAAAGAAAACCCAAAAGCTTAAAGCACCTGGTATTCCTAGGCAGTCTCTCATAAAAGTACTAACCAGACCTAAACCTGCTAAGATTCAGAGATCGGGCATTGACTCTATTTTTTGGCAAAATTATTATATACTAAGTGAAAAATGTCCAAAAAGATTAAAGCACCTGGTATTCCCAGGCAGTCTCCCATCCATGTACTAACCAGGCCCAAACCTGCAAATATTCAGTGATCGGGCATTGACTCTATTTTTTGGCAAAATTATTATATACTAAGTGAAAAATGTCCAAAAAGCTTACAGCACCTGGTATTCCCAGGCAGTCTCCCATCCATGTACTAACCAGGCCCAAACCTGCTAATATTCAGAGATCGGCATTGACTCTATTTTTTGGCAAAATTATTATATACTAAGTGAAAAATTTCCAAAAAGCTTACAGCACCTGGTATTCCCAGGCGGTCTCCCATCCAAGTATTAACCAGGCCCAAACCTGGTTAGCTTCCGAGATCAGATGAGATCGGGCATAGCCAGGTTGGTATGGCCGTAAGCGAAGTCTGCTGCAAAGAGAGGGCTATTTAAAGATCAGCCAATCTTATCGCCAGTACATTATATAAGTAGGAAAGAAAACCCAAAAGCTTAAAGCACCTGGTATTCCCAGGCAGTCTCCCATCCATGTACTAACCAGGCCCAAACCTGCTAATATTCAGAGATCGGGCATTGACTCTATTTTTTGGCAAAATTATTATATACTAAGTGAAAAATGTCCAAAAAGCTTACAGCACCTGGTATCCCCAGGCGGTCTCCCATTCAAGTACTAACCAGGCCCAAACCTGCTTAGCTTCCGAGATCAGACGAGATCGGGCATAACCAGGTTGGTATGGCCGTAAGCGAAGTCTGCTGCAAAGAGAGGGCTATTTAAAGAACAGCCAATCTTATCGCCAGTACATTATATAAGTAGGAAAGAAAACCCAAAAGCTTAAAGCACCTGGTATTCCTAGGCAGTCTCTCATAAAAGTACTAACCAGACCTAAACCTGCTAAGATTCATAGATCGGGCATTGACTCTTTTTTTTTTTTTTTTTATGAAAGATTATTATATAATTCGTGAAATTTTCCAAAAAGCTTACAGCACCTGGTATTCCCAGGCAGTCTCCCATCCATGTACTAACCAGGCCCAAACCTGCAAATATTCAGAGATCGGGCATTGACTCTATTTTTTGGCAAAATTATTATATACTAAGTGAAAAATGTCCAAAAAGCTTACAGCACCTGGTATTCCCAGGCAGTCTCCCATCCATGTACTAACCAGGCCCAAACCTGCTAATATTCAGAGATCGGGCATTGACTCTATTTTTTGGCAAAATTATTATATACTAAGTGAAAAATGTCCAAAAAGCTTACAGCACCTGGTATTCCCAGGCGGTCTCTCATCCAAGTACTAACCAGGCCCAAACCTGCTTAGCTTCCGAGATCAGACGAGATCGGGCATAGCCAGGTTGGTATGGCCGTAAGCGAAGTCTGCTGAAAAGAGAGGGCTATTTAAAGACCAGCCAATCTTATCGCCAGTACATTATATAAGTAGGAAAGAAAACCCAAAAGCTTAAAGCATTGACTCTTTTTTTTTTTTTATGAAAGATTATTATATAATTCGTGAAATTTTCCAAAAAGATTAAAGCACCTGGTATTCCCAGGCAGTCTCCCATCCATGTACTAACCAGGCCCAAACCTGCAAATATTCAGTGATCGGGCATTGACTCTATTTTTTGGCAAAATTATTATATACTAAGTGAAAAATGTCCAAAAAGCTTACAGCACCTGGTATTCCCAGGCAGTCTCCCATCCGTGTACTAACCAGGCCCAAACATGCTTAGCTTCCGAGATCAGACGAGATCGGGCATAGCCAGGTTGGTATGGCCATAAGCGTAGTCTGCTGCAAAGAGAGGGCTATTTAAAGAACAGCCAATCTTATCGCCAGTACATTATATAAGTAGGAAAGAAAACCCAAAAGCTTAAAGCACCTGGTATTCCTAGGCAGTCTCTCATAAAAGTAGTAACCAGACCTAAACCTGCTAAGATTCAGAGATCGGGCATTGACTCTATTTTTTGGCAAAATTATTATATACTAAGTGAAAAATGTCCAAAAAGATTAAAGCACCTGGTATTCCCAGGCAGTCTCCCATCCATGTACTAACCAGGCCCAAACCTGCAAATATTCAGAGATCGGGCATTGACTCTATTTTTTGGCAAAATTATTATATACTAAGTGAAAAATGTCCAAAAAGCTTACAGCACCTGGTATTCCCAGGCAGTCTCCCATCCATGTACTAACCAGGCCCAAACCTGCTAATATTCAGAGATCGGCATTGACTCTATTTTTTGGCAAAATTATTATATACTAAGTGAAAAATTTCCAAAAAGCTTACAGCACCTGGTATTCCCAGGCGGTCTCCCATCCAAGTATTAACCAGGCCCAAACCTGCTTAGCTTCCGAGATCAGATGAGATCGGGCATAGCCAGGTTGGTATGGCCGTAAGCGAAGTCTGCTGCAAAGAGAGGGCTATTTAAAGATCAGCCAATCTTATCGCCAGTACATTATATAAGTAGGAAAGAAAACCCAAAAGCTTAAAGCACCTGGTATTCCCAGGCAGTCTCCCATCCATGTACTAACCAGGCCCAAACCTGCTAATATTCAGAGATCGGGCATTGACTCTATTTTTTGGCAAAATTATTATATACTAAGTGAAAAATTTCCAAAAAGCTTACAGCACCTGGTATTCCCAGGCGGTCTCCCATCCAAGTATTAACCAGGCCCAAACCTGCTTAGCTTCCGAGATCAGATGAGATCGGGCATAGCCAGGTTGGTATGGCCGTAAGCGAAGTCTGCTGCAAAGAGAGGGCTATTTAAAGATCAGCCAATCTTATCGCCAGTACATTATATAAGTAGGAAAGAAAACCCAAAAGCTTAAAGCACCTGGTATTCCCAGGCAGTCTCCCATCCATGTACTAACCAGGCCCAAACCTGCTAATATTCAGAGATCGGGCATTGACTCTATATTTTGGCAAAATTATTATATACTAAGTGAAAAATGTCCAAAAAGCTTACAGCACCTGGTATTCCCAGGCGGTTTCCCATCCAAGTACTAACCAGGCCCAAACCTGCTTAGCTTCCGAGATCAGACGAGATCGGGCATAGCCAGGTTGGTATGGCCGTAAGCGAAGTCTGCTGCAAAGAGAGGGCTATTTAAAGACCAGCCAATCTTATCGGCAGTACATTATATAAGTAGGAAAGAAAACCCAAAAGCTTAAAGCACCTGGTATTCCTAGGCATTCTCTCATCAAAGTACTAACCAGACCTAAACCTGCTAAGATTCAGAGATCGGGCATTGACTCTTTTTTTTTTTCTTTTTTTTTATGAAAGATTATTATATACTAAGTGAAAAATGTCCAAAAAGCTTACAGAACCTGGTATTCCCAGGCAGTCTCCCATCCATGTACTAACCAGGCCCAAACCTGCTAAGATTCAGAGATCGGGCATTGACTCTTTTTTTTTTTTTTAATGAAAGATTATTATATAATTCGTGAAATTTTCCAAAAAGAATAAAGCACCTGGTATTCCCAGGCAGTCTCCCATCCATGTACTAAGCAGGCCCAAACCTGCTAATGTTCAGAGATCAGGCATTGACTCTATTTTTTGGCAAAATTATTACATACTAAGTGAAAAATGTCCAAAAAGCTTACAGCACCTGGTATTCCCAGGTGGTTTCCCATCCAAGTACTAACCAGGCCCAAACCTGCTTAGCTTCCGAGATCAGACGAGATCGGGCATAGCCAGGTTGGTATGGCCGTAAGCGAAGTCTGCTGCAAAGAGAGGGCTATTTAAAGACCAGCCAATCTTATCGGCAGTACATTATATAAGTAGGAAAGAAAACCCAAAAGCTTAAAGCACCTGGTATTCCTAGGCATTCTCTCATCAAAGTACTAACCAGACCTAAACCTGCTAAGATTCAGAGATCGGGCATTGACTCTTTTTTTTTTTTTTATGAAAGATTATTATATAATTCGTGAAATTTTCCAAAAAGATTAAAGCACCTGGTATTCCCAGGCAGTCTCCCATCCATGTACTAACCAGGCCCAAACCTGCAAATATTCAGAGATCGGGCATTGACTCTTTTTTTTGGCAAAATTATTATATACTAAGTGAAAAATGTCCAAAAAGCTTACAGCACCTGGTATTCCCAGGCAGTCTCCCATCCATGTACTAACCAGGCCCAAACCTGCTAATATTCAGAGATCGGCATTGACTCTATTTTTTGGCAAAATTATTATATACTAAGTGAAAAATTTCAAAAAAGCTTACAGCACCTGGTATTCCCAGGCGGTCTCCCATCCAAGTATTAACCAGGCCCAAACCTGCTTAGCTTCCGAGATCAGATGAGATCGGGCATAGCCAGGTTGGTATGGCCGTAAGCGAAGTTTGCTGCAAAGAGAGGGCTATTTAAAGATCAGCCAATCTTATCGCCAGTACATTATATAAGTAGGAAAGAAAACCCAAAAGCTTAAAGCACCTGGTATTCCTAGGCAGTCTCTCATAAAAGTACTAACCAGACCTAAACCTGCTAAGATTCAGAGATCGGGCATTGACTCTATTTTTTGGCAAAATTATTATATACTAAGTGAAAAATGTCCAAAAAGATTAAAGCACCTGGTATTCCCAGGCAGTCTCCCATCCATGTACTAACCAGGCCCAAACCTGCAAATATTCAGTGATCGGGCATTGACTCTATTTTTTGGCAAAATTATTATATACTAAGTGAAAAATGTCCAAAAAGCTTACAGCACCTGGTATTCCCAGGCAGTCTCCCATCCATGTACTAACCAGGCCCAAACCTGCTAATATTCAGAGATCGGCATTGACTCTATTTTTTGGCAAAATTATTATATACTAAGTGAAAAATTTCCAAAAAGCTTACAGCACCTGGTATTCCCAGGCGGTCTCCCATCCAAGTATTAACCAGGCCCAAACCTGCTTAGCTTCCGAGATCAGATGAGATCGGGCATAGCCAGGTTGGTATGGCCGTAAGCGAAGTCTGCTGCAAAGAGAGGGCTATTTAAAGATCAGCCAATCTTATCGCCAGTACATTATATAAGTAGGAAAGAAAACCCAAAAGCTTAAAGCACCTGGTATTCCCAGGCAGTCTCCCATCCATGTACTAACCAGGCCCAAACCTGCTAATATTCAGAGATCGGGCATTGACTCTATTTTTTGGCAAAATTATTATATACTAAGTGAAAAATGTCCAAAAAGCTTACAGCACCTGGTATCCCCAGGCGGTCTCCCATTCAAGTACTAACCAGGCCCAAACCTGCTTAGCTTCCGAGATCAGACGAGATCGGGCATAACCAGGTTGGTATGGCCGTAAGCGAAGTCTGCTGCAAAGAGAGGGCTATTTAAAGAACAGCCAATCTTATCGCCAGTACATTATATAAGTAGGAAAGAAAACCCAAAAGCTTAAAGCACCTGGTATTCCTAGGCAGTCTCTCATAAAAGTACTAACCAGACCTAAACCTGCTAAGATTCATAGATCGGGCATTGACTCTTTTTTTTTTTTTTTATGAAAGATTATTATATAATTCGTGAAATTTTCCAAAAAGCTTACAGCACCTGGTATTCCCAGGCAGTCTCCCATCCATGTACTAACCAGGCCCAAACCTGCAAATATTCAGAGATCGGGCATTGACTCTATTTTTTGGCAAAATTATTATATACTAAGTGAAAAATGTCCAAAAAGCTTACAGCACCTGGTATTCCCAGGCAGTCTCCCATCCATGTACTAACCAGGCCCAAACCTGCTAATATTCAGAGATCGGGCATTGACTCTATTTTTTGGCAAAATTATTATATACTAAGTGAAAAATGTCCAAAAAGCTTACAGCACCTGGTATTCCCAGGCGGTCTCTCATCCAAGTACTAACCAGGCCCAAACCTGCTTAGCTTCCGAGATCAGACGAGATCGGGCATAGCCAGGTTGGTATGGCCGTAAGCGAAGTCTGCTGAAAAGAGAGGGCTATTTAAATACCAGCCAATCTTATCGCCAGTACATTATATAAGTAGGAAAGAAAACCCAAAAGCTTAAAGCATTGACTCTTTTTTTTTTTTTTATGAAAGATTATTATATAATTCGTGAAATTTTCCAAAAAGATTAAAGCACCTGGTATTCCCAGGCAGTCTCCCATCCATGTACTAACCAGGCCCAAACCTGCAAATATTCAGTGATCGGGCATTGACTCTATTTTTTGGCAAAATTATTATATACTAAGTGAAAAATGTCCAAAAAGCTTACAGCACCTGGTATTCCCAGGCAGTCTCCCATCCGTGTACTAACCAGGCCCAAACATGCTTAGCTTCCGAGATCAGACGAGATCGGGCATAGCCAGGTTGGTATGGCCATAAGCGTAGTCTGCTGCAAAGAGAGGGCTATTTAAAGAACAGCCAATCTTATCGCCAGTACATTATATAAGTAGGAAAGAAAACCCAAAAGCTTAAAGCACCTGGTATTCCTAGGCAGTCTCTCATAAAAGTAGTAACCAGACCTAAACCTGCTAAGATTCAGAGATCGGGCATTGACTCTATTTTTTGGCAAAATTATTATATACTAAGTGAAAAATGTCCAAAAAGATTAAAGCACCTGGTATTCCCAGGCAGTCTCCCATCCATGTACTAACCAGGCCCAAACCTGCAAATATTCAGAGATCGGGCATTGACTCTATTTTTTGGCAAAATTATTATATACTAAGTGAAAAATGTCCAAAAAGCTTACAGCACCTGGTATTCCCAGGCAGTCTCCCATCCATGTACTAACCAGGCCCAAACCTGCTAATATTCAGAGATCGGCATTGACTCTATTTTTTGGCAAAATTATTATATACTAAGTGAAAAATTTCCAAAAAGCTTACAGCACCTGGTATTCCCAGGCGGTCTCCCATCCAAGTATTAACCAGGCCCAAACCTGCTTAGCTTCCGAGATCAGATGAGATCGGGCATAGCCAAGTTGGTATGGCCGTAAGCGAAGTCTGCTGCAAAGAGAGGGCTATTTAAAGATCAGCCAATCTTATCGCCAGTACATTATATAAGTAGGAAAGAAAACCCAAAAGCTTAAAGCACCTGGTATTCCCAGGCAGTCTCCCATCCATGTACTAACCAGGCCCAAACCTGCTAATATTCAGAGATCGGGCATTGACTCTATTTTTTGGCAAAATTATTATATACTAAGTGAAAAATGTCCAAAAAGCTTACAGCACCTGGTATTCCCAGGCGGTCTCCCATTCAAGTACTAACCAGGCCCAAACCTGCTTAGCTTCCGAGATCAGACGAGATCGGGCATAGCCAGGTTGGTATGGCTGTAAGCGTAGTCTGCTGCAAAGAGAGGGCTATTTAAAAAACAGCCAATCTTATCGCCAGTACATTATATAAGTAGGAAAGAAAACCCAAAAGCTTAAAGCACCTGGTATTCCTAGGCAGTCCTCTCATAAAAGTACTAACCAGACCTAAACCTGCTAAGATTCAGAGATCGGGCATTGACTCTAATTTTTGGCAAAATTATTATATACTAAGTGAAAAATGTCCAAAAAGATTAAAGCACCTGGTATTCCCAGGCAGTCTCCCATCCATGTACTAACCAGGCCCAAACCTGCAAATATTCAGAGATCGGGCATTGACTCTATTTTTTGGCAAAATTATTATATACTAAGTGAAAAATGTCCAAAAAGCTTACAGCACCTGGTATTCCCAGGCAGTCTCCCATCCATGTACTAACCAGGCCCAAACCTGCTAATATTCAGAGATCGGCATTGACTCTATTTTTTGGCAAAATTATTATATACTAAGTGAAAAATTTCCAAAAAGCTTACAGCACCTGGTATTCCCAGGCGGTCTCCCATCCAAGTATTAACCAGGCCCAAACCTGCTCAGCTTCCGAGATCAGATCAGATCGGGCATAGCCAGGTTGGTATGGCCGTAAGCGAAGTCTGCTGCAAAGAGAGGGCTATTTTAAAGATCAGCCAATCTTATCGCCAGTACATTATATAAGTAGGAAAGAAAACCCAAAAGCTTAAAGCACCTGGTATTCCCAGGCAGTCTCCCATCCATGTACTAACCAGGCCCAAACCTGCTAATATTCAGAGATCGGGCATTGACTCTATTTTTTGGCAAAATTATTATATACCTAAGTGAAAAATGTCCATAAAGCTTACAGCACCTGGTATTCCCAGGCGGTCTCCCATTCAAGTACTAACCAGGCCCAAACCTGCTTTAGCTTCCGAGATCAGACGAGATCGGGCATAGCCAGGTTGGTATGGCCGTAAGCGAAGTCTGCTGGCAAAGAGAGGGCTATTTAAAGAACAGCCAATCTTATCGCCAGTACATTATATAAGTAGGAAAGAAAACCCAAAAGCTTAAAGCACCTGGTATTCCTAGGCAGTCTCTCATAAAAGTACTAACCAGACCTAAACCTGCTAAGATTCAGAGATCGGGCATTGACTCTTTTTTTTTTTTTTATGAAAGATTATTATATAATTCGTGAAATTTTCCAAAAAGCTACAGCACCTGGTATTCCCAGGCAGTCTCCCTTCCATGTACTAACCAGGGCCCAAACCTGCAAATATTTCAGAGATCGGGCATTGACTCTATTTTTTGGCAAAATTATTATATACTAAGTGAAAAAATGTCCAAAAAGCTTACAGCACCTGGTATTCCCAGGCGGTCTCCCATTCAAGTACTAACCAGGCCCAAACCTGCTTAGCTTCCGAGATCAGACGAGATCGGGCATAGCCAGGTTGGTATGGCTGTAAGCGTAGTCTGCTGGCAAAGAGAGGGCTATTTAAAGACCAGCCAATCTTATCGCCAGTACATTATATAAGTAGGAAAGAAAACCCAAAAGCTTAAAGCATTGACTCTTTTTTTTTTTTATGAAAGATTATTATATAATTCGTGAAATTTCCAAAAAGATTAAAGCACCTGGTATTCCCAGGCAGTCTCCCATCCATGTACTAACCAGGCCCAAAACCTGCAAATATTATGTGATCGGGCATTGACTCTATTTTTTGGCAAAAAATTTATATCTAAAGTAAAATGCTCCAAAAAGCTTAACAGCACCTGGTATTCCCAGGCAGTCTCCCATCCGTGTACTAACCAGGCCCACATGCTTAGCTTCCGAGATCAGACCGACAGATCGGGCATAGCCACGGTGGTATGGCCATAAGCCGTAAGGTCATGCTGACAAAGAGAGGGCTATTTAAAGAACCAGCCAATCTTATCGCCAGTACATTATATAAGTTAGGAAAAGAAAACCCAAAAGCTTAAAGACCTGGTATTCCTAGGCAGTCTCTCATAAAAGTAGTAACCAGACCTAACCCTGCTAAGATTCAGAGAGATCGGGCATTGACTCTATTTTTGGCAAAATTATTATATACTAAGTGAAAAATGTCCAAAAAGATTAAAGCACCTGTATTCCCAGGCAGTCTCCCATCCATGTACTAACCAGGCCCAAACCTGCAAATATTCAGAGATCGGGCATTGACTCTATTTTTTGGCAAAATTATTATATACTAAGTGAAAAATGTCCAAAAAGCTTACACCACCTGGTATTCCCAGGCAGTCTCCCATCCATTTACTAACCAGGCCCAAACCTGCTAATATTCAGAGATCAGCATTGACTCTATTTTTTGGCAAAATTATTATATACTAAGTGAAAAAATTTCCAAAAAAGCTTACAGCACCTGCGTATTCCCAGGCGGTCTCCCATTCCAGTATTAACCAGGCCCAAACCTGCTTAGCTTCCGAGATCAGATGAATCGGGCATAGCCAGTTGGTATGGCCGAAGCGAAGTCTGCCTGCAAAGAGAGGCTATTTAAAGATCAGCCAATCTTATCGCCAGTACATTATTATAAGTAGGAAAGAAAAACCCAAAAGCTTAAAAGCACCTGGTATTCCCAGCAGTCTCCCATCCATTTACTAACCAGCCCAAACCTGCTAATATTCAGAGATCGGGCATTGACTCTATTTTTGGCAAAATTTTATTATTACTAAGTGAAAAAATGTCCAAAAAGCTTACAGCACCTGGTATTCCCAGGCGGTCTCCCATTCAAGTACTAACCAGCCCAAACCTGCTTAGCTTCCGAGATCAGACGAGATCGGCATAGCCAGGTTGTATGGCTGTAAGCGTGTCTGCTGCAAAGAGAGGGCTATTTAAAAAACAGCCAATCTTATCGCCAGATACATTATATAAGTAGGAAAGAAAACCCAAAAGCTTAAAGCACCTGCGTATTCCTAGCAGTCTCTCATAAAAGTACTAACCAGACCTAAACCTGCTAAGATCAGAGATCGGGCATTGACTCTTTTTTTTTTTTTATGAAAGATTATTAAATAATTGTGAAATTTTCCAAAAAAGCTTACAGCACCTGGTATTCCCAGGCAGTCTCCCATCCATTACTAACCAGCCCAAACCTGCAAATATTCAAGAGATCGCATTGACTCTTTTTTTTTTTTCTTTTTTTTTATGAAAGATATTATAAATTCTTGCAAAATTTTCCAAAAAGATTAAGAGCAACCTGGTATTCCCAGGCAGTCTCCCAATCCATGTACTAACCAGCCAACCTGCAAATTATTCAGTATCGGCATTGACTCTATTTTTTTGGCAAAAATATTATTATACTAAGTGAAAAATTTTCCAAAAAGCTTACAGCACCTGGTATTCCCATGGCGGTTTCCCATCCAAGTACTAACCAGGCCCAAACCTGCTTAGCTTCCGAGATCAGATGAATCGGCATAGCCAGTTGGTATGGCCGTAAGCAAGTTCTGCTGCAAAGAGAGGGCTATTTAAAGATCAGCCAATCTTATCGCCAGTAAATTATATAAGTAGGAAAGAAA